>NW_019641669.1:600000-887014 GCF_000599845.2 Trichogramma pretiosum
AAAATAACCCATTTTAGGATCTACGACCGTATCTTCACCAGAAGCGTTTTTTCTGCAGCTAGAAGCCATTGCACCTTTGATACTGTTTCAGTCAAACTTTATTAGAAGGAATGAATTTTAATTTATAATCTTTTGTTTTGTGGCTTTTATAACAACAAAGCAAAATCCACTGGAGTTTGCTGACACGTCAAGAGCACACGTAAAATGTAAACAAGCACAGTACGAGGGAACAGAAAACAAAAACATTGAATTTCACTGACTTTGACACCTATAAAAAATCGAACGACTCGTGTTTGTTGTGTGACAATTGCTCTCCGCGACTGGGACCCATCTGTGCATGCAACATTAATGCGCGCTTTTTTGTTTTCCAGAAATTGTTGATAATTGTCGTGACATTTTGATTTCGCGCGCTGCTATTGGTTGGCGCTCGCGAATATATGCTTTCGTCTCTTTTGCTCTCGTTGCTCGCATTGCTGGTTCTCTAACCACTGCTGGTTTAACCAAATTGAAAAATTTAGCAAATGGAGAAACGATGGTTGTTACGATTTCCAACAAAAATAAGTCACGTGTTAAAATTCATGTATAATAAAAACGATGAATGAACAATTCTAACTATAGATCTTTTTAGGACAGTAGTTGGTGCGTATTTCGCATTTATTTTTCTGCACAAACCTTAATTGTCTCTATGCCGTCTACTCTGCACTCTGCAGGCACGTCAGCTCTATGGTTGCGCGCGCAGCCTCTTTTTCGATTTGCAAAACATTTCAAGTGCAAGGCAAATCAATTTTTATTAATAATTTATATAAAATTTATATTTTAAAAAAATGTCAATCGCACGTAATTTTCTAGATAAATACGTATCATCGAACAAATTGTAAAATATCATGCATAATGCCACGAATGCGTTGCAAAATAAATCCAAAGTCGATTTCACAGAGACGTTGTTTCTTGGCGATTTTTCAAAAACAAATAAACGCGCAAATAATTTTGCAAACAATTTCGTACAGTGGCATCCAAGAGCAATTTAGGACAGTCAACGGGGAAAAATTATCTCGTCACAAGTGGGCCTGGGTCAATTCGCCAAGAGATGTTTAGCAATTGGCAGAGCAGTTCAGCCGCGACGTCGACGTCACCCACACTCTTATTACTCATAAGTCTGTTGTGTGTCGGGAGGCCTCTGCTATAATTATTAACCATAAGGAGACGTTTTTCTTCGATTACACCGTCGCGTTTGTCCCGTGTTTGGCATTGACAAGAGACATCGTCCGGTGGTCGGTTCAGTGACCTCGACGGAGTACAGATCGCCCATTGACTGCTGCTGTGTGTGTTCGTGTTTGGAAAAGCGGAGGACGCTCAGGCAGCGCAAGCATCATCATGTCATCGTCGGGCGACTTCGGCAACCCTCTGAGAAAGTTTAAGCTCGTCTTTCTCGGCGAACAAAGTGGTACGTATCAACTGTTTTTCCACGCGCACCTTGACTTAGGGCCTTGGTCGCCTCGGGCGATTGGAAATGCATAGCGAAAGTTCCTGCGAATTGTTTCGCGAAAGGTTATAATGAGATCGATACTCGGTACACATACTGTGTATGTTCTCGTCAGCGCACCAGTGAAAGTCGACTTGTATGCATTACTGTACTATTGCTCTTTTAACCATTTATACACATGGGAATATTAATGCGCATAGGCATAGGCATTATAACGGGAATAGATTTTCATAGGTGCAATTCGAGAATCTGCACTTGTAGGATTTGTTTACAATTTTCTGACTCTGACGTTTGTTTGCTTATTTATTTATAGTTGGAAAAACATCGCTCATAACGAGGTTCATGTACGACAGTTTTGATAATACTTATCAGGTGATTATTTTTTTCTACTATTTAAATATTTTTCTATGCTAAAAAATTTTACCTCTGCATTGGAATATTTGGGAAGATGCTTTCATCTATTATCTCAAAAATTACCATGCATGACTCATCCTCTATGCAAACTTTTATGGTATTTTTTTTAAATTCTAGCTTGTGTACTGTAAAATAATTGAAAATTTTAATTTTGCGGATGCATGAATGTTTTGTTTTTCAAAAAATAAATTACTTTTTTTCTAAAACTATTTAAAACTTTTTCAGGCAACTATAGGAATAGACTTTTTAAGTAAAACTATGTATTTAGAAGATAGAACTGTAAGACTGCAACTTTGGGATACTGCCGGACAAGAACGTTTTCGTTCTTTGATTCCTAGCTACATCAGAGATTCAACTGTTGCTGTTGTTGTTTACGATATTACTAGTAAGATTATATTACTTTCAACCTAGTTTGAACTATGTTTTGATTAATTCAACTAATTCTTATTCTTATTCTTATTTTTTATAGATGCAAATTCTTTTCATCAAACATCAAAATGGATTGATGATGTGCGAACGGAACGAGGAAGTGATGTAATCATCATGCTTGTTGGCAATAAAACAGATCTTAGTGATAAGCGCCAAGTCTCCACTGAAGAAGGTGAACGCAAGGCAAAAGAACTGAATGTAATGTTTATTGAAACTAGTGCTAAGGCTGGCTACAATGTCAAACAGGTATGTATGACTATTTTATAACTTTCTAATGCTACAATATTCTTATTCGAACTTTTTGTGTTTTAGTTATTCAGGAGAGTAGCAGCTGCCTTACCTGGTATGGATTCAACTGAAAATAAACCTCCAGAAGACAGTATCCTTTTAAAATTGATTATACAACGTACAATAATAGTAATTGCATGAAATATTCAAGTTTATCTATATTTGATTTCATCTAAATTGCCATTATTTTTTAATTATAATTTTTGCTCTAACTTATGATTTTTTATATTTTCCTTAATGATTTTTAAACACTTTTGTGTTGTTACTTATTGTAGTGCAAGAAGTAGTACTGAAGGATACACCCATTGAACTGAATTCCTCTGAGAGCAATTGTGCATGCTAGAATAATGCTGCTCCATGGTTGTTGACGATTTTTACGAATATTATATGCGTGACAGGTACTTGTTATCGTCTCGCGAGAAAAAAAATGCAATTTATAGACTTACGATATATAAGCGGAATGTTTTTTGAGCTCAATTATTAATAACAAAGAGTTTTTACTGCCAAAAACGCTTTTGTTCAGACAATCGGTCGTAATTTTACGTATAACCACGATTTTAAGCATCTCTGTTGATCATGTATGAATATTCGAGTCTATTGTTGCCACGTTCCTCGAAGTATATAATTCTATTTTCACTGATAAAGTTGATTGATTTTTTTGCAAATATTATGGATGGTTCTAAAGTTATTATCACGCGTTATAGTTATAGCAATAATAGCAATAATTACACATATTTTAAATGAAATGGTGCATTTTTCGCGCGGTATCAGAATATTAACTTTTAAGCTATTGATAATTTGACTTCAATGAGATTTTCAGAGAGTAAGGGTATAAATCAAAAGCGTCAGTGAATTTTAAATAGAACTATCGGTTTTACTGATGATTGAGCTTGCGTAAAAAAACTTGACTGTCTAAGGATAGAATTACTTATGATACTAAAAGCGTTCAACTTATCGAGAGAGAGAGAAATATATTTAGACGATTCGATGCATCGGCTAAGAGAACATTAACTAACGAAATAAAAAATACTTATACTTTAATTTGTATATAACGATCGTGAAAAAATTGAGAAATTCTATATTTTCTTAATTAACTTAGTTACACGATTTTCTTTATTATATTTCACCCGAATGAATATTTTTCATTGACAATGTATGAATATAAGTATTATAACTTTGAATTTATAAATACATCAATATTTTTAAACTTGTGGCCTTATTTTTATTAAACGTTTTTTTACGCGTTTTTTGCGGAAACGAATACATAATGATAAATATATTTGGATTAACCTCGCACCAATTTTTTACGATGAGGAAAAAAGTATTTTTCAGCATTTCTAGGAGTTATAAGTGAAAAAATTATTTGAGTAAATAATGATTAAGATGATATATTTTACATGAAATTAGACGAAAAAAATTTTTATAAGCTTTAATTTTGCTCATAAATAAATTGGTTTGACATTTTTATTTAAAAGTAATGTAAAATGTTTATTATTTGAAATTTAAGCATGAGAAATGGTTTGCTTCAACTTGTGTTGTCGATTTGTACCAACTAATGCACTATAAACCCTTAACACACAACCGTTTGACCGTGCACAGCCGTGGATCTACAAAGTCAACAGCAAATGCAAAACGGCGGCGAGGCCGAGGGCGAGGGTGGCTGCATCTGCTAGAAAGATTTCTCGGCATCAATATTCATCGAAGTGGAAAGAGAACAAAAAAAAACATGCCAAGAAAAAATTACCAATAACGATGGCGCGCATGACAATGACTACGTAGCTCTTTTTTTCGTGCGATCATTCTGTGTGTTACGAAGTCAACAGTGCGCGAAAAATTTCACCGTACACATAGTCGACTCATGAGAAGCATACTTGTAAACGCGTAGTACACACGCATCTATAAGTCATTTTTTTACACCTCAATTTCAACTAAGTAACTGTGCGTGTCCGCACATAGTTTTTGTTCGAGCTATCGAGCAAATATTACGAGAAAATTTTATCTAAATGGGTAATTTGCTTATCTGTTATCGACCCGAACTTTTTATTATCTTGCTCAATCGCTCAAGCAACTTCGATGCGAGCTCCGTCAATTTTTCTACATTATTTTTGTATACAGCATTGGGATAATATAATGAATGAAACGTATATATTCGTACTGTATTGTAAAGATGAATGTACTTCCACAAAATAAACTTGACGTTATACGATTCCCATCTAATCGGATAAAGTGAATGTTGAACGATTTCTTCATGAATCATCGTGTGGGAGTGTGCGAATGACGAATCTACACGCGAAAGGGCCGTGATCTTTGTTAAATTTTCGCCGCCCGACATGTGTTTCTTGCCTGCGTTACGCCACGATGCTATCGGAAGAGCACGTTTCAATTACCAGCTAATAATGTAAGTTGCGAATTATGTTTTTTCAGGCAACACGACATAATAACTTGGTGAAAAAGCTAGTGTGACTGAGTCACATTTATTATGTACGCTTCGAGTAAGAACATGATATAATACGTAGAAAAATGGTGTATCGTATGTTATATAGTCCCGCACGAACTAAGGTTTCGATTTAATAAATTTAATTCAATTATGTACCGTCGAGTGAATGTTTTTGAAAGTTCAATGCCGAAAAAACGAGTGTGCATTGTCGAACGTTAGACGATCGTTTTTTTTCAATCTTCCAAACGAATGAGTGTGTGCCTAAAACAATAAACGAGGAAGTTTTTCGATGAAGAAAGTTGCCAATTTACACCTTAATTATGAAACTGTAGATTTTTTAGTAAACGATCGTAGCTGACGCTTTTTCGACGCCTTGTAGGTAAATATGTAACGTTAAAAGCAAAAAAAGCAAAAAAAAACAGAAAAAAACTTGCATCGCTTATTTTGTTAATAACAAGTAATAGAGATTTAAATGGTTGCTATGAAAATGATATTTTCCATGTGTGGACCTTCGAATAGTTGAGTTTGAACGAAGAATACGCACATCAGTGGCTGTTACAATAATTAGCTCGAAACTCAGCACGTCAAAATATTTTGTATGCCCTCATCGTGCTATCCTCAAAGCAGCTTGACACGAAGTCAAATCCGAAAGAGGTTTAGAAGTAAAATAGCTGAAATCGGGATAATTTATGTTTCAGAAATACGCTTACAATTTGTACGAGTCCACATTTTCTACAATTCGACTGAGTTGGTCATTTTATAATAAACAGCTGTACTTATAGTGATAAAAGTTCATACTATCGTGTAATTTCCAGTTGTCCTCATCGACTGCACGAGTAGCGGTAGCTGTAATAGATATTGGCAATTAACGAGTAGATAAAAAATTCGCATAAAAACGAAATAACAAAACGTATACTACAGGTAGTTTATCGATATTATAAACAAGAAACCAAAAATTAAATTAAATAATAAAGCTGTCTTTGATACTGTAATTTTGCAAACGAAACATTTTCTAACTTTGTGATAAATTTTCTACTGCGGATGTGTTACCGAAAATGTCCTTGGACCGTATATCGATTGACTCGAATTGAATTTTCTCAACAATCGCGTTCGGATTCGAGGAAATTTTAGATTTCTTAACGGGATAAAATTTGATGATTAAATAAAGATAGTTGATGAAAAAAAAACTAGTAATATTTTCATGTGTTTTTTCGTTAATACAGAATGCTTCTAAAAGAGCAACGCTTGAGCCAGAAGTCGCGTACGTACCGATTTTCAGTCACGTATATAGTTAATGACTGAGTGTAATTGTAATGAGACTTTCCGAGTGCCGTTCGTAACTCAATAAGTGCAAGCATTATAAGCGTTTAAATGTTTCGAATAAAGGTCGACAAGTACCGGAGTGAATGGATTTTTTCAAGGAAAATTTTGTCATGATTTGTTCTTATACGTGAGAATAATTGTGTTGGATAACAGGTGAACTATCAAGACACTAGCGAATTAATATTTCAATATGAAAAAAAAATTAATGAGAGCTTCGTACGAACCGAGTGCAGAGGGGATGTTTGAGTTTGTAAGCTCAAATTGATGAAGAAACAAAAAAAAATAAATTTGAATTACACTTTTGATGTAAATAAGTCTTACAAACCTTTATTTAGTGAATCATTGTGGGAGCCTCATGCAAAAATTAATTTAAAACCATTGGGTTTATGTTTTTGTAATTGTTTACATAGTCTTTATTTTTTTCAATATCAATTTTATGTACAAATTAAAAATTATGTTTATTAGGAGTTTGGAGCTGTGTCACAGAAATAAAGCTGAATTCCAACAATGATTTTTTAAAATTTTACTCCTAATTATGATTTAAAAAATCAATAACAATCGTTTATAATTCGTCTCACCGTTAGAAATATTGAAAAAATATAACGAAACTTTTTTACTCAGCTCTGATCACTTTTGAACAAGATTTTTCAGGATGATTTCATTCCCCTTTTTCAATTCGTTGACAATAATAAATGATTAAACCATAATAAAATTTATCATTTTTACTAGTGAAAATGTTTAATTTGCATGCGAAATAATAAACCAGTTTTATATTTATTCTTGTTTGCTCTACTGATTTTTATTTTACAGAATGTGTACAATAGTTCTTCCTCCTAAATGACCTATTTTCACTCAAGATTTCACAGATTTTGAGGATGTTGAGCGGAAAATATTCTTTTTTTTGATTGCTGTTTTCCGGCGCGAGAAGTTATGAATTTTATATACATTTGAGCGTTGAAGTTCCGGAACTGCATAAATCGTCGACCGCAAAATGACTTGGCGTCGTAATTATTTTGGAGTAAAAAAGTCTTCACCGGTATGACGTGTTTTTTTTTTATAAACTAGTCACGCAACTCCCTAACTTGTGTACGGCACAAATTTTTTTCCATACATAAAGAAGAGCACATTTTCTTTCATAAACTCGATAATTTTAAACTCGTCTTATTCGCCTCTCAAAAACTTAATTACTTAAGGCGCCCAACATTTCAATATAAATGTAATAACTTTTTACAATAACAAATAAATTTGGAACTTTTTCAATTAATAATTATATTCAACTCATTTAGAAAATCTATATGTTGTCGCTTGACAGTTATTGAATTTTTTCATAAACCTTATAATTCTTCTCGCTCGCCGTGCAAATTTAATTACACAGCATTTATGGAAGTCGAAGAACAGCAAAACTCGTAATTGGTAAGTCGAAATGTGATTTCGAATGAAATATTGCAATGCAAATCTCAGTTCCAGAGTGATAAATATATCTATATAATATGTATACGCAAGCACTCGTTGATTATGCAATTTTCTAATGAAATTTGTACAAAACTCATAATAAAACGTCACTCGCACTCGCGCGCTTCATTTTCACAATTAACCGCCGACTCTCGGTCTCTCGCGCCATTACAGTCGCAACTTTGAATTATCCCCAAGGATAAATTAGACTATATATATACTTTTGTGGAGAATCACATTCATGTTTTAAGAAATTTTTTTTTTCATTTGCACACAACTCACATACTCACGAACAACCGATCGATATATTTATTTATATATATATATATTTATATTTCTTTTGTCTCATCACGATCAACGCTGCGGTTTTATTTTTTTATCATTCGCGAATATTATGTATAATTATATCAAGTATCGTTAACGCAAACGTCTTTTCCGACACGCTCTACATCGTTATTTATTGTGTTTTTTTAGTCGTTATAGTAAAAGGAGGGGTCGAGATTCGTTGAGAAATTGTTCGAGCTAAATTTTATCCATGAATATAAACATTATATACCTCGATAGTATTTTACATGAGATAAATGATAAACGAGACCCAGTTAAGTTTTAAAAATTTAAAAGATATATCAATCCACGTCTCGCAACGACAGAATCAGTTTTTCATTATTTTTTAGAATTACTTTCATATTAAATTTTCTTTACATTTTCTAAAGTCTTTGCTAGTCTCATGCAAACGGTAATTTTGCATCGAAGAAACTCTGTTTGGTCGAGTTTCCGTCGATACAACGATAATGCAATATTTTCAGCCTATATCATTTTAAAATAAAATTCGATCCCTCGAGTTTGTCTCAATATCAATTGTAACAACGAGGAGGTGAAAAAAACAACAACAATCGTCGATCGAACACAATGTCAGGATTTTATAAGAACGTTCTCCCACGTAAGCACAAGGAGCGTATCAAAATGCATCTCTCGAGTATATTAAAAAATCCATCGTATTTACAGTGGCAATGATCGGTTTTACAGAGCTACTTTATCAACGGCGACAGGTAAGTTTTGTTATTGGATTCCGAAGTATAATTAACACTTATGGCAGTAGATTCGAAATCCCACGAAAACCATACCGTACCGCGAGATGTGCCTTATCTTATAATATATATTTATAAAAAGTATGTACACAATCGAAACCACCGCACGCAGCGGGTGGTGGCTTACACATCGAGACACGTATATAGAAAAGTTTTTTGTTCGTTATAGTGTTCAGTTTTTTTTTTAATTTTAAGAAAACTCGACGCACTCGTGGCGAGTCATCGTATCTCAGACTCTGAGCTCCTCCATTATGGTCTGCTGCTGCTGTTGATGATGTTGCTGCTGCTGCTGCTGCTGCTGATTGGCAAGCTGATGATGATGTTGCTGCTGCCTCTTCAAGGTACTCGAGCTGCCGGCTTGTTGCATGGACATGCCCATCTCGACCTGCTGCAAATGGTTCGGACTGATGATGAGATTTTGCTGCTGCTGCAGCAGCTGATTAGACTGGAGCTTGTCGCTGGTCGCGATGATGCTCGGCTTGGCGTTCTTGGGCGGGGGCGGCGGCATCGGCACCGAGATGCCGTGATTGTGATGATGATTGTTGGGCGGATCGGCGAACACGGCCGGCGGCAGGTGATGGTGCTGCATGTGGTGGTGGCGCTCGATCGACACGTGATGCCCGCCACCGCTGCCGGCTAGAGACCCTTTGCCCTCTGCGGGATTTTGTCACATGAAAGAGTCTTGAGCAATTTTAATACGTTATCACGTTGATTTGCAAATATATTATTATCGTATTATTATCAATGCATATGATGATGATAATGATGTCGATTTGATATATAGATATTTTATCATTTGAATGAGAAAAAAAATTCTGATTACTCTAGCAGTGTGACGTGAATGTGTCGATTGGTGCAGGTGGATGGAATGTGCGGATATACTGTGCAGATAATGCTATGCGCTCGAGTGTGTTGCATTCATCTAATTCGGATGCTCGTATATATTTTTTTTTTTTTTTGGCGTGCTGCATTAAGTGACAGTGTGTCTTTTTTTCTTTTCTCGTGTTGTTTTTATAATGCAGTTCAGTTCAGTAAAAGCTAACCTACGGAAAATCACACGCCGGCTAATATCGGTGCCTCGAGCAGATTATACGCCGATATATCGGTAATAAAGCGATATATTGAAGTGAAATTTCACATTTCGGTTTGGCGTATCCAGTACGGTTGACCTACAAAAACAAAATGAAAAATCCCATTTAGTTCTTTTTCTTAATTGGCTTTTGGCATAGCTCTCTCCTTTTCTCTTTTTTTTGCAACAAAAAGGAGAGAAGATCGAGTGCACGACTTTTCTTTTTTCATGTATTCCGAATTTCAAGATATGGAATCACAGCCAATTGCAGAACTTTTTGTATACAGTGTACATTTTCAAAATTCATAATGGCCAGCTTGTAAACAACTCATTTCATTATCGATTCGAAGTAATTAATCTAATAATTTTGTCAGGGCATTTTGAATTTTGTTAATGCTCACCTTTTTTAGTGCAGATGTTTAGTCACAAAGTGAAACCAAGCCAATTGGAGAACTCAATTTGATTTTTCAACATTAACGATTCATATCCGCCATTTTGAATCTTGAAAATTACTCTAAACATTGACGTTTGACTTTTTCATTTACTTCAGTCTCTGTTATATATTTATGTGGTCTAATTTTTAAGCAAATAAGTTAAAATCACGCATGAAATCATTTTGTTTGCCAATGATTTCTAAAAATACACGCATAGCTATGGTCAGTTAATTTTTTACGGACGAATGAATTTTCACTTCAAAGTTTCATAATAAGCAAATTCGGGTAAAGAGTAAGAGGTTCTATTATTCTTTCCTATGTATGAGAGCAGGAAAAAAATTTGAGTAGTCGAAATTTTCTTCTTTTTATGGATGAAAATGTAAACGTCAGCGCTATGATCAGGCTATGCAATAATGCTAAATGATAGACTGCTGGAATCTATTTTGTATTCGAAAAAGCAGGGTGATAATCACGCTATAATATAGGTAAAATAAAAGCTGTCGAGTTAGACTGGTGTACCCACCGAGTTCACCGCATATATTGTTGGGCATCTGTCCGTTTTCCTGCCTCTTCTTGGGATAGTTGCTGCCGCTGTTGCTGCTGCCGTTCGGTGGCGGCTGCTGATTATTCTTGTCGCGCTGATAGTAGACGCCGGCGAATATCAGCACGTTGAGTATCAGCAGGCTGCAGCCGATGGCGATGGTGACGCTCAGGGCGGTGCTGTAGGCGGCGAAGCCGTCCTCCGGCTGGGGCGTCGACTCCTCGTAGGCCAGCTCGCTCGGCTGGACCGTGGTGACGTTCGTCGGGGTCGGGCTCGTCGCTTCCACGGTGGTGGCGCGCGTCGAGGTCGATGGTAGCCTCTGAATGAATCGCGGAGGTACCTGCGAACATGCACCCAGTCGGATGAGTACAGAAACCATACAAGTGTCAGAGTATTTATGCATTTGTCGAGCTGAGACAAGATCGAAGATATAATATTATGTACCTGCTCGGCGTCCAATAGGTGATGAGATCTGGGAACGTCGTCGGAGCCAGGCTTGTGCAGATCTGGCACCAAGTTCAACCAGAACGACAGTCTGTGAGCTCTGTAGTGATTTTTCAGCTTTGATTTGATATCTGCAACAATGAAAACAGGTATTATCATTAAAACAATGCGAATAAATAAAACCTGAATAGATCAAGTCGGGTATATTTTGGGCCAAGATGTTCTGTTTTTCTGATTTTTGGCTTTAATCAGTAGGGTGTTGAAGGGACAATTACTTTGCACTTTTCATCCGGCTTTTATAAATTTTTCAGAAATCGTTTTAGAATAGTTACAAGTCCGTTCCGAAGGAAGTGGTAATTTCTGGGTCCTCTATCTAAAGCAATCTCTTCGGTGAACGCTGAAGCATAAACATCACAACAATAATTATCCGGTTATTGTTTCTGCACTGGTGTAAGCTGAATTTCCTCCCATTGTTCTTGTGGAAATTGTTTTATCTAATAATTTTTTCGTCTCTAACCAAAAGGTTTCGATTCAATCATAGTTGATAGATTCGAGCATAGTTGGAGCTACATCGAGCAATGTCGAAACTGCATCGAGCATAGTCGGAGCTGCATCGAGCATAGTCGAAGCTGCATCATTTTTAGAAAAAGCGGAACAAGACGCAATTGAGGCGATCGCAAGAGATTTGGAAGAGTCAACGTCCCACTTGTTGGTTCCTCACGAAAGTGGCAGAAAATTTGAAAAGCACTGTGAGTCGGAAAAAACGACAGAAAATGGAGAAGAAACTATGAGTCAGAATAGTGTGGAGGAAAAAACCACAGAAAAGGGAGAAAAGTCAACGTCCCACTTGTTGGTTCCTCAAATACAATGTACATGATAAGCTATCATGTTCATTGTATTTTCCAACCCGCAACTTGATACGCAGACGTATTGGTGTCTGGTGAGGATGTTGGTTTGGAAGTTACGATAGTTCCTACTAGCAGTCTAAAAAATGGATTGTCACTTGAGGGAGTGACTTTCATGGGTTGGGCCATCTAGCGGTCGATTTTGAAGCTTGAAATAAAAAGTGAAGAGGGGAATGAAATAATAGATCCAGGTTTAGTTGTTTTAATGAGTTCTCTATTGAATCTTATTAAGTCCTAGACCTTGTTCTTGGGCATTAGCTTAGATGTAAATCCAGGAGACGACTGTGTTAACTATCCGGTGACAATGCGCGAGTCGATTGGCAATGTGTTCTGGTTAGAGTCCAGGAGCTGACTGCATACTGCCAGACAAAGTGGCTCGATGGAAGCAACAGACACACTTTATTTATAAGTGCATCGGAACAATTTTTTCGTAAATATTCAATTGTTTGCTTTTGCGAATTTGTAATGCTCCATCTGTTGACGGAATCGAAAAGCTCATTACTACATATTACACCTCTTACGTGTTCTCACTTTGAAATTCATACGACTTCATCTCTGATAGTCCAAAAAGAGAGATAAATGGGGATAGAGGGAAAGGTGTGACAGAATCGACACAGGGTTAAGGGGAAAAAAAGGGAAAGTATACTAAAATTCCTTCGACGTATCAAGAGAAAGTGAGAACTGTATATATTAATGTGTAAAAATCCAGCTGATTTATTTGGAAAATGAGTCTTCGAGCGATTCATATTTTTTTCCCAGACTCGAGTATTAATATTTTCTCCCAGAGTGAATGTTTGTCATGCGCGTATAATCGATCTAATTACTTCATCCGAGGTAAAAAAAATAAAAATTAAATTAAACAAATGAATAATAAACTCGTTTTTCTGGCGTATTATTAAAATGAGATACTACTAGCTCGTGCGCTCGTACTTACATCCACACCCGCGCGAGGTAGCCATGCGAGTTTTTGCACCATTAAAACATTTATATACACCAACACACACGTAGCCAGACCAACGCAGAAGTAGGTGAAATTTTCATTTGAACTGCCGCCGCGTTCGTACGCGTCTGCCTCTATATGCTTTGTGCATTTTTGTATTATACATAATAACATATACGTTGCTCTCGAGATTCGTCATTTGGGGGTGACGCTATTCTAAATGCGCGCAGGTATAATTACGTAATGAAGCTTTGCGTTATCCTCTCTTTTTATCTTTGCACGCGCGCGCGTTAGAGCTAGTACAGTACGAGTGGAAAAAGTTTTTTAGACGCAACGAGCTGCAACGAGCTGTATGTGCTTTCCCACACAAATACACAGACACAGTCGGTCCGAGAGCAAGCGAGCGCAAACGATTTAGTTTTAATTTTTTGTTAGAGAAACATACGAACTACACTGCGTAGTACTACTGTCGCGCACGTTTGTATGTACCCTGGTACGATATGCACGCACGCGCTCGCGCGTAGATAAGGTTTGAATTATGGAATAGACATCTCGTACGTATCACCATTATTTTAATTTTGGTTCGCGTGTGCGGGTGAGAGGCAAAAAAAGGCTCATGGCAGCTGCTAGCTGACCGCGACTAAAAACTGCGCGCGGTATGCATAAAAATTTCGCGTTGCTGATCAAATGTGTATTGTAAGCTCACGCTTTTACTATTTCGATGCGCCGATCTTTTTCATCTGCAATACATCGCGTTTGAAGGACGAGCTCTATGATACGCCTTAATTTTTTTTGATATTATATGGTGATATAATCATTTAATATGGAACGAGACTATACGCAAATGATAAGCTCGAGTCGTGGCGCGATTTGTATCGAGTAAAATACTCCACGCGCGCTCCTATTACGAAAACTTCTCGCTCATCTCGTAATTACATCTTATTACGCACGTTATAAGTACTACTGTGGATGTGTGTCTCTTTCTCTCGTACAGGAGGGTCGCTTTTTCTACCTACGATATTATAACGCAAGCTCCAGGCAAAAGAAGTTAAAAGCTCCCTTTCTCTCTCACGTGCTAATATAATGCTTTTTCTTATGTACCCGTCCCGGTCTTATCTTAATTTTCAGCGTTATAATACGTGGCTTTTTCTTAATTGAATCGGGTTCGCATATCGCGGCAAATTTGGGTTTACTTCGGCTTATTACGTCGAGGTAAAATGCCCAATATTCCATAATATACATAGCACTTTTGCGATTTTCATCACGCTGTTGTACTTTACCTAGTGTTCAATAAGGTCATAATCAAAGCGGAATTTTTCACGAGAGAAGATTGGGTACGAGGCAACGAATTATCCTCGAGAACGAAAGGATTGCCTATATACAATACACATAGACCTTGCAATTAGCTGGGGTGGCATTTACTTCTATTTGTTTGTTCGAGCTGGCATCATGCCCGGTCCGCACGGATGCTCTTTTTTTGCCTTTCTTCCTTTTTATTTTCATTCTCTCTCTCCTCTCTCAAAACTCGAAGAAAAATGCCCGCTACACAATAAGTAAACAGAGACGCGCGCGAGGCAGAAAAATGTACTCGTATATCCGGCTGGATGTATCGCGCGAGCTTGCGCATATATGTACGTGTAAAATAAATATTTGACATTCGCTATCATTGAAATGTGCAACGCGAGAGAAGGAGGAGGAGGAGGAATAGGATCGAGTTTTTCTTCGTGCAGGCAGAGGTGGCGAACGAGGGAGGGGCCCCTCGAAACAGCTCTCTCGCATCTCTCTCTCTCTCTCTCTGCTGCGAAGACGTACTGCAGGTATATGACCCGCGTAGCGCACAATTGAACCATATCATTTTATCGAATTCTCGGCCTCAAGTATATACTCCTCACATATATATCGTGTGTGTGTATATGTGTTATGGGCGAGCACAATCAATATCCCGGCTAAGCTTGTATATAGGCGAACTTTGCCTCCCGAGAGTAAACAGGCGCGCACACAAACACCAACTCGCACACACACGCACTTGTCCTATTATTATTATATATAACTATAGCTCTATATGTATGTGCATTCGGACTCTCCAGGCGGTGAGGCGGCGGCTGGATCGAGAGCGCAACTTTGACAAACAAATAATCAATGAATTGAACGGCTTTTCTCGCTGCAGAGTGTGCCAGAGATAGAGCCGTGCGTATCTCGCCGCGTAAAATATACATCCGCAAGCTCGCGCGCGTTTATATGCACGCTTGTTTAGTATGTGTGTCATAGTGCGAAGCGCACGTAGCGACCGATGGGTCACGGAATTTTGCATGTGCAGTCATACACACGCACACGTGTGCCGCACGCGCTTAAACCGGAGAAAGATAAATAGACGATTCCGGCCAGCTATGATTTTTCATAAAGTCGAATATTTTGCCGTTGCGCTATCGCGCGTCGGGAGGAAATCTAACTCCGTCTCTCTCTTTCTCTCTCTCCCTTCGTTTTCTAGCGTAGATATATGAATAAAGAAAGAAAAAGTAAAATCGGGCGCGCATAGTATCATTTTTACACGCGACGCGGGACACACAATGCCTGCGCGCCGCCGCGCGACTCGGAGCGAGCATCGAGCGATAGCCCCGCCGGCCGTGAACGCGCTAAGGTTTTCTGAATTTATATGCGCAATACACGTGTACACACCCACACACACACACACGCAGCAGTATACCTACATGTACAGCGGAGGCTATTCGATGAGCGGGAAGAGGGCGTAGGAAAAAAAAGGAAAAAAAGTATTAGTACAATTCAGCCGAGTGAAAAACGTTCGTTCGGAATTCGAAGCGTAGCCCGAAGAGAGCTCGAATTGAAATTTTCTCTCGCCACGTACGGATATACATATATATATTTATTTCGCATGTATGTATATCGGCGCAGTACTAGCTGCAAGTGTACATCGCGCGCACACGCGCGTACACTTGTTTGTAAAAAGGAGAAAATAAAATATCCGTGTGTGCGCTCACGACCACTCGAGCAAAGTTTATTCCCGCACTCGAAATCCATCGGACGCGACGCTATTTATTATTTATGTATACATCTTGGATATCCATTTGTCGACAAGGTGGTTCCTCGCAGTTACTCAGTTTTATCCCCGATACTTACGTTGTACAGAGCAGTGGGGCGCGGAAGACATCGCACGGTGCAGCTCCCATAAGCAAAGACAAACGGCTATTTTATTCCACGATATAAACGCTAAACTCGTTCAATCAATTTAAGAGATTTTTGTCGCTCGAGCTTTATTTTCTCCTCCATCTCTCGATGATTATATACCTACGACATCCTGTCCGTTCCGTATTCCCTGCACTCTCTCTCTGCATTATTTAGTCTATAATGCTCCTACATAATCTTCTCGGGCAATATTCCTTGCCTCCTGCACTCGAGAGTCCGTGCGGAGCCCGAGAGAGCAGAGAAGCTCACGCACTGTAGCTGCTGCCGCTGGGAAGGTTTTACCCTCCTCTGCGCGCAGCTGATTCCGAGAGTCCACTAATCAGCGAGCATTAGCTTCGCTCAGGCAGGCCCGTATACATATAGATAAGTATGAGGCGTCGGAGCTTGCAGCCATCGAAGAAAAGAAAGAGGCCAGGGGGCTCGGGGAGAGAAGCGAGGAGGAGAATTAAAGCTTGAATGTAAGAAGAAGATGAACGAGCCGAGCGATAGGTAGAGGCAAAAGTTGCGGATGAAAAGACGTAAAAAAAAAAAGAAGCAGCGAGAAAGAGAGATTGATCATCGATGCCTGGTGCGCATATATATACGTTATATATAAAACGAGTACGCTCCTGGGCTTTTTTCTCTTCGATTGAAGACGGGAAATTAAAAAAGAAAGCAAAAAAAGGAGAGTGGATCGCACAGTGCAGTATATAGAGAGAGCCCGAGAAAGCAAATAGGTTAATTCGAACAAGTGCCTAGAGGATGTGCCTCGGTGAAGATTTTTGTTTTGCCGACCTTCTCTCTCTCGCCTCGTCAGCGAGAGTGTGTTTATTCAATTGTCACAAAGAAAATCTACGCGAGTTTCCCCCGAGCTTTATTCAAGATTGTTCCATCCGAGCGAAACTTTTCTCTCTTTCTCTCCACCTCTCACTCTCTCTATCTGTCCCTCTTCAGCAGAAAGTAAACTTTCATTCCAATTAGTCGACGAATGCGCCTCAATGTGTCCTATACTTGACGAATCATCGAGCCCTCCCCCAACCCACCTTCTCGTGCGCGAAACTTGTGTGTGTGCGTCGATATCGCGAGAGCAGCGTATGCGCTCAAATAGGCCTGTATCCGGAAAAAACAAAAACTTTTAACGAGCGAGAAATGGATACACCCGAGTTTCCGACCAAGTATACGCGCGATGCATCGTCTATTTTGATTTTCGTGTATTAATTTTGCTTAGCATCGAACTTGCTCGATGGTTCAAATCGATTCGAGTAGGCAAGCAAAAAGTTTCCAAATAATGAAAATTCTCTCTTTTTATTCTACGCGTTACTTTACTACGTGACATTAAAGGAATCGCTGAAAAGGAAAATGTACACTTTTCGTATGTACGCTTATTTATGCGAGATAAAAATTATTTTCATAAGTGTAACTGGCTGTTCTTTCAATTTTTCACTCGCGAGAAAACGCAAGAAAGATTACGAGCGATGGAGGAGGAGCTTGTCTCGTGAATTTATATCCCCGAGTAAAATAGTAACGCGTATACGTCGCGCAATGTTTCAGTATATGCGCGTATGTGTGTGTATATGTATGCGCGTTACTTAGAGGACTGCATAAGCCGCGAGACTTGAAGTGTACGGGAACAGATGCCGTGGGTGGGTGGGAAAAAAAACTTGGCTGCCGTATTTATATACGAAGGGAAACTTGACGCGAAAAACACAAACGAGTTGGAATAAGATAAATAAGCTGTTGCTGCGGGTAAACGTGCCACTGTATACTGCAGAGGGCTCGTGGAATTTTATCCAAAGATGTTCTCCAAGTATGATTGAAAGCTTATTTATATGATTTATGTTGGATTCATGGTGCCGTACTTAGTGGTGTGCTTTTGACGCGCATCGAGAAGCTTACATAATTTGTATTCACGACTTACCTATGCTGATGTATTTTTTATGAACTGCTTCGTAGGCAGTCCACTCGAGATTTTTGAGTTTCGATCTTTCCGGTCTGGACACTGGAGAGCCCGGCTCGGGGGTTCCTTCGTTTGGATTTCTGTGAATCAAAGAAATTGTTCTTGTCAAAAAAGAATAATTGTTGAATTCCAGCATTGTAGAATTTTGCTTAATTTCTGCAATGATAAATATTTTCTATATTTATAATTGAAAATCATTATTTTTTTTCATGTTTCGAAATGCGTCAAAAAATTTATGAAAATCGATGATTAGAGTATATCTGAGTTCGTTGAGTTCTGAATACGGGGGGACAGAACTGTAGCTGCACTAATGAGGAGACCGAAAGAAATCTATAAAAAATAAGTTGCCTTCGAAATTTCACGAATCATAGACAAGAAAATTCAATACACATACTTAATTATTTTCTCAAGGTAAATCACAGCCCTATCTTAGGTAGATCTCCTTTGTAAGTTTGTCGGGTACGAAGTGCGCTCTGGGAGGTTTGTCTCATTCATTCACAAAATGCAATTAATATGCGATGATAAAAAAAAAGTCTTATATGAGTGACTAACTCTATTAATTATAATCAGCGCGTTTAAAATGCGACATCTATTGACGGGTTATCAAATCTTTTGTGAATTATTAATCATGTTTCCAAACTGGCAAACAACTCAGGGAATATAATGTACTATGAGCTATACAGTAAATAACCAAATCAACCTTGTAAAGGTGAGTCTATGCAATTCAGCTTGCCGGAACTCAAATATATATCTTAATGGACCCAGCGTTTGAATTTTTTTTATCCTCGAGTATGCATTATTGAATATGTATCCCATGCAACTAAAACGATCCAACTCTAAACTTTGAATATCATCATTTTACGCTTATAATACTTTATTCATTCTCATGACACATGTATATTTTCCCTGAATGACTAAACAGTAAATACAAACTTTTCAAGCTTACAACGAGGCATGTAACAGCTATTTGTTGCGTTTACTTCAATTTCTAATGTGCCTGAAGCATAATACAGGTCGTAAAATACATGTAACGAGAAAGGAGGGACTGCATTAATGTATCGATCGACAATATGGGTGAAAATTCTGATCACGGATCGGGCGGGCGCACGAGGTGCAACGTCAGATCAGCTAGAGATTATACATGCAAATTCGTATTCTACGGAGTCGCGCGCCCCAGCTTCATTCGTGCCGAATCGATATATTTTAATGCACTCTCGATTTATATACTCCGATACAATTAATTATACGGGCTTCTTGTGTGTCAATAATATTTTTTAATCGTACGTTACGTACATGATAATATCAGTCACTCACTAAAGACCAACAATTTTTCCTGACTCTTTTTTTCTCACTTTTTTCTTAACTTTAAAATGTTTCCCGACATTTATCAAATAATTCATCTATAGATCGACGATGAGGATCGATTTTGCTCTCGAAAATGAAAGAAGCTTCGCTGCAAATGCGCATACAAACGCGTGTACGCTTCGAGCATCTGTTTGTTCCATAGGTATGCACAATGTATAGTATCGAGATATATATAATAAATAATTAGCTAAGTGCTCATCGGATCATATACGTAGTGCATTAATCTTTTTCACGAGTGACTTTGTTTGGCTGTTTATATATATTGAGCTTTTGTCGACGGCTGCTGATGCTGCTGCGAGCGCACCGACGTACAGATACACACAGAGACACACGCGAGTACTAAATTATTCTCTTGCCTTTGCTGCTAGCACTCGCGGCGTCAATTGATTTATTCGATTCGCGCGCGCGCGCGTACATAGGGTTGTAAATAATTCACGCGGCTTAACAGCTCGCATGCGCCGGGACAGTCAGTGCACTTTTAGTTTTCGCGGGGCGCATTGTTGATATTTATTATCGCTTCATTTGTATTTACTATATACTCGAAACGTCGTGTAACAAGGATAACTCTCGGGCGGGCCGCTCCCTTCGAGCGCGCGCGTACGTATGGCGTTGTATAGAAAATTCACGAGCTTTGTTTAGGCTTTGCGCTACGCGACTCGAACGAGGTGGTGCTACGTACAAACGTACATCTAGCCTCGAGACCATAACTGGGCTCGTAATGTACTTTTGAATACGAGCTAGGCGAGCGAATTATTTATTCTTTCGTTGCCATTCGAGCGAGATGAGGGCAATAATTAAAAGTTTGCGGACGGACGCAACGGCGTATTATATGTCTCTATTTCTCCGGAACATTGCGTGTATATAAATATCGCACTCGTTCATTAATGTTATTTTATATCATGTTCGCACATTCGGACAGGTTTAAATGCAATTGCAATTCAGCGCTTCCGTTAATGTCGGCTAAATCATATCCCGCAAAATTCTATATTGAATAATAGAGATTTGCTTTATTCGCTAATGCATATAGAATGTCACATTATATGAGAACATTTAAAAAAAAACCGTTCACTCAATGAAATCAACTTTCATTAACTACGGAAAATTACTGATTGAAAAGGATTTGAGATCAAAGAATACGAGATTTTTAAATGATTTAAAAAAATTAATAGGCTAACATTCCTACAGCTTCCACGATTTGTAGGATTAGTCATATAAATTCGAATTAAAGAATAAAAAGAGCTTCTCTTGAAATATTTTTCATGTAAAATCTATTGCGAGAATATTTACGAAACATAAAGGGCGTTTTCAGATTGTCACGAAATGGTCACTTTACTGATTTGCCTGGAGGAATAACATACAAGGTCTCTCATTTACTTAACCCACAACACCTTGTTTGTTATTCCTCCAGGCAAATCAGTAAAGTGACCATTTCGTGACAATCTGCAAACGCCCTATCGAGAACAAAGCGAAACACACTCAGACACTGCTTGGGACGCAGGTGAATGTAGAGTTTGAGTTTGATAAGGTTTTATTAAAGTTCATCTCATAGAGATAGTGAACTATCACCATTTACAATGCAGATATTGGTAACAACGGATAAGATAAAAATCGCCACACGAAAGGGGGGGGGGAAGTTTCGCCAAAGAGTATCATAGTCGTGAAATAACCTTGCTAATATACAACCGATGTGTTTACTGGTTGGTGTGAAACTGAGCTGCAAGACGAGCAAGTGATTACTATTCGTAAATTATTAATTATTTTCCTGAAAAGATATAATATATGCTATATGCTAGTACTATACAAGAGATTGATTGAAAGTATGTCAGTTATTTGCGGCGTATAACCTTAAATATTTTCTTGTTGTGTATCGTAAAAATTTATAGTGAATACATACAATCAAGAAAGTGATGGAAAGCCTCAGTTACGTAGTTAGGTGAAAATTTTTGTGTGCATTACTACCATAATCATTTTTAAAGTGATCATTCCATTAAACACGATATTTTGTTCTCGCAGGAACACATAAATAGTCCTACAGACTAGATACCAATAAAAGTCTCTAATGTTTACGCGTTCTTCCATGTTTCGGGACTCCTAAAAACAGTTTCTATCTCCAATTGTAAAGATTTTTTATAGAATAGATCACGACTAAAATAAGCCGGTATACATAGAAAATTATGCATTAATCTTACCCAGTCCTAGCGAAGTTGGCCAAATAGAGTATCACACTTTCTGAGAGGCCGACCTCGGTCCTCGTGTAATTCTTTGGCCAGTGTGCGAGTCCGGCGACCAGTGGTGCACCGAAAAAATAAGGCAGTTCCTCTCCATGAATGCATCCTTGCCTCTGGAATTTTGGAAGAAAAAACATTAGTTTGTAATAATGCAACATTTTGTTAAGACTTAAAGGACATAATCAGTGGTGGATTAGAGCCATTCCCTGAAACTTTCATTTGCTGCTCACGTAATGCGAAAACAATTATGAGGGCTTTCACTAATTTTAGAGAAAATTTAGAAAACATTATTTAGTTTCAATTAAATTATTAAATATGGTTTTTCAGATAGAACGTATTGTTATTACCAATCACATCTTTTTTAAGCAGAAATAATCCGCCTTTCAGCAAGTTTATCAATATCAATTAAAAGTGCACTTTTGATTAATTCAAGATCGCAATATTGTTACGTGAGGTTTAACAAAAATCCTGAAGCCGAGTAAGTCCTCGCCCCATTCACAGTTCCAACTAAGACGTGAAAAAATTCGACTGATCTAATCATTGCATAAATAGCTGGAACCAAGTAGCTAGAACAGCTAAGAAACAAGCGCCCAAAAATGCATAGAAAGTATAGTAATTAGCAGTCATCTGATTCAAAAATAAAACACCACGATAGTGAAAAAGGATGTGAAGATAGTTGAACGCCCAAGGGTTGGTAATAGGCCTAATACACAATTATTTCAGCACAATTTTTATTGAAATTTTAGAACACCATATGTATGAGTATCTATACATATTTACAATTGTCAATCGTCATTTTTTCTCGCAATTGCGGTTTGCATAGTCTTAAACACCTTTATGTATTTTCTTTTGGTGTCTGAGCAAACTCGATTTATGTCCAAATATCTTCTCGCAATAGAGGCATGCATAACCTTTGTGACCATCGTGTATTGTCTTTTGGTGCCAAACCAAATACCGTTTGTATCCAAATTTCTTTTCGCACCTGTCACACGCGTAATCTTTGCGACCTTCGTGGACTGATTTTTGGTGGTAGAACAAACCCGATTTTTGTTTAAATTTCTTCTCGCACTTGTCGCATGCGAAGTCTTTGCGACCTTCATGAACCTTTACTTGGTGCTGAATCATAATCCATTTATAACCAAATTTCTTCTCACATTTGTCGCATGGGTAATCTTTGCGACCTTCGTGAACAGTCTTTTGGTGCTTCAACAAATCTGATTTACTTCCAAATTTCTTCTCGCACTTGTCGCATACGTAATCTTTGCGACCCTCATGGACTGTTCTTTGATGTCTGAGCAATCGCTGTTTATTTCCGAATTTCTTCTCACACTTGTCACAAGCGAAATCCTTGCGACTTTTGTGTACTTTCTTTTGGTGGGAGAACAAGCTCGACCTTTGTCCAAATTTCTTTTCGCACTTGTCGTATGCGTAATCTTTGAAGATTTTCAAGGTGAAACCTTTGCGACCCTTGTGTACTGTCTTTATATGCACGAGCAAACTCTGTTTATTTCCAAATCTCTTCGCGCACATTTCACACAAGTAATCTTTGAAAACTTCGTGAAATATTCTTTTGTGCTTGAGTAAAGTTGATTTATTTTCAAATTTTTTTTCGCATTTATTGCAAGTTAAACCTTCGCGATCCTTGTGTACTAATTTTTGGTGCGTAAACAAACTAGATTTTTTCACAAATTTCTTCTCACATCTGTCGCATGCTAAATCTTTGCTATTTTTGTGTTCTGATATTTTGTGTCTACTCAAATGACTTCGGAACTCAAATTTCTTCTTGCACTTGTCGCATGAGTAATTTTTGTGTTCATTGTGAGTAGCGTCTCGGTGTGTTATGATACTCGATTCTAGGGTAAATGTCTCCTGACTAATATCAAAAACGTATTTTTTCTCGTAGGAAACTTCAATGTCGTGTTCACTTAAATCATTTTCCGAAACAACTTCTTCGGGTTTCTTTTCACTTTTATCCATTTTAGTGCCTCGAATAAATGACGTATTCTTCTATTTAGGAAATGGAATGAGTAAAATGTATCATTAGGTGTTATAGCTTATTTCACCGGGAAAGACAACACTTGAACTAATTCGATTTTACTATAAACATGATCGGTGTGTCGAGGAAATATGTCAAAATCGTTTACGATCAATTTGTTTACAATCGAGGTACCGATTTATCTGTTTATACAATATTTCTACAACATTCACAACAATTAATATTTTAACTGGTCAACAATTCCTTCGAAGGATTCTGCCAAACAAAAGACGAGGCCAGAATGCGCGCCTATGCAATGCCAGAGTCTAATTTATAGCCAAGTTTTAAGAGTTGCATCGGATCGTTTTTTATTTTTAGCTATTTTTTTGCTCGTAAAGCTCTTTTCGTCCCAATAGAAATCCGAAAATTTTTTCCTCGGCACACATGTGCTATCTCGCTCTCTATCTTTCATCGTGTACATGGAAAATTTGAATCTTGTACGACTTACAACTGGTGCAAGTAAAAGAGAGAGAAACAGATATCGTTCGAATAAGGAGAAAGACAAAACTACTACAGTATTTCAAATGGGGGGGGGGGCGCTGTGGCAAAAACAACTTTTGTATTGGATGTCTTTGCTTGCAGGCATGACGGAAGAAAGAGGCGAAGAGAAAGATAGTGCATTATTCGATAAAGCTTATATTCCGTGCACGATGCATTGCACAGCAGCAGCAGCAGTAGCTTAGATGCAGCGAATCTGCCCTTTTTGCCCGTTTTTGCCTCTCGAGAAGAGAGAGAGAGAGAGAGAGAGAGAGAGAGACCCCAGCGGGAATAGTCATGTTTTAACTTTCAGTCTCTTCTTCTTGTTCTCTCTCTCTCTCTCCCTTTTCTCGCGATAGTAAAAAACTTATGGGAGAAAAAGTTTTATAGCTGCGGCGGCTACGTACGTATACGTGCGTACCGAATCCGTATGGCCCTCGCTCTCTCTCTCTCTCTCTCTCTCTCTCTCGCTCTCTTGGTAAACGCATCCCCAATTCCCGTAAGCGACGCCAAGCTTTAAAACCGCCCTCGGTGCTCGTATTATATCCGCACGTCGTGGCGCTCGACAGTTTTGTGCGTGCCGGGGCCCATATTGCGGCTTCAAAATCGAAAGCTCCGATGCACTTGAGATTGCGAAGAATCCTTGCATCGATCGATCGATAACCGGCGAGATCACGAGTAATCCGCACTATAAGATTCGAGATAAAAATGTATTTATTCGCATTGCGAGCGAAGAAATTCAATCAAGCAAATAGACAGCGAGCAGCGTCTGTATATTTCGCCGGGCTATATAGTTGCTGCGGTGGTGCAGCAGTATATACCCCAAAAACCTATATTCGTCGCCGCGAATATATATCGGCGGGGCTCGGCCAAAGCCGCTCACATAGAGACAGACGCCCCGGCTTAACAATGCGATATCTATGTATATGAGCTGTGTGAGCCGCATAGAAATCCTATACACATACACGTTCACATGAGAAACTTGCAAAACTTTGTTTCGCGCGCGTAGCAGCAGCAGCAGCAGTCGAAGTCGAAGCCCAGCTCGCGCGCGAATTGCCATTCACGATTTTCTCTCTCTCTCGTAGCCGCAAGCTGCAGCGCGTGTGGCTTTGTGTGCTTCTCTTCTCCGAAATAGTTGCAGTAATAGTACTGCACCTCGAGAAATGGCATTTCGATACGCGTGCGATATTTCGTTATGTACCTTTTGCTTCGTTCTCTCTCTATATATAGATGTGCCCGGGGTTCGATCGAGTCCTCGCACTCTCGAGCTCAAAGTTTAGCCATCGGTGGATGATAAATACGTCGGTGTCGTAAATAGGCTTCAACTGATTCTTCGCCAAAGTTACCGGGTTGGAAATTAAAATTGCAACAATAGGTCGGCGTGTAGTTTTCCCCCTTTTTTTCTTCGTCTTCTTCTTTATCCCCCGTCCTCTGCCCCCCTAAAGAAAATCTTTCGAAAGTAATGCTATCGAAGAGAGAAGAGACTTTTGGGGGGTAAAAGTTTGTTTTCCTACGGCCAAGATGTAAGACAAAGAAAGTTTTAAAGCGATTTGGATTTTTATTGCTGCGTGCACAGTGCAGATGCTGTACTTTCGACCGGCAACTCTTATATAAGAAAAAAAAGACGAAGAAGGAGGAGGTAAAGACCGACGGCGCGTATCCGGATTAAAAATCTTTTTAGTTTTTTTTCCTCCTTTTTTTTCTCGATAAAACTCGAGCTTTTTGTTGACCAAAGAACAGCGGAAAGTCCGCGCGCGTGGATGATGAAAATATTCAATCAGAGCAATGTCACTTTTCCCCCTCCCACGCACGTTTAATAGTACATCGGCCTGCAAGCTCTCGATCTTAGTTATAATAGAATGTACACAGCGTGAAAGAAAGAGTTTTATATAAGGTGCGATGGAAAAAAAGAATAGCTTGGTCATATTCATCGATTATACTTGTACTCGTAACTCGTGTTCGTTATCCAGCTCCATTTTTTCCGCACATTTTCACGTTAACGTCTGCATACAACGCGCGTAAAGAGCTTGCAAGCTCGTGTGTACGTGTGTGAATGTGAGGGCTCATTTTTTCAACCCCCGCAGGCGCGAGAGAAAAAGCTGCGTTAAAAAAAGGTCCACTCGAGCGCGCGCGCCACTGCGTGTAATACGTTCGAGCAGGTGATTATTTCGTACATGTAAAACGTATATCCCATTATAAGCGCGTGCAGCATCAAAAATGCCGCACGTCCTATTTTTCGAGATTTTAATCAAGTTTTAATAACGAAAAGCACGTGTATACGCGGGGAATAAGCCGTGCCGTGGCTCTCTCACGAGCGAGCAGGTGGCCGGGTCGTGCAAAGCAAAAACGAGATATCAGCTCTCTCGTGTGTGTGTGATAGAGGGGGCTTAAATGTATTATATAGTCCAAAACGCGTGTCTATACACTCGTACACGTATAGCTATACAGACGTGTGTGTATAACCGAATAGCAGAAGCGCAAGGGTACACCTAAAGAGAGAGAGAGACAGAAAGCCGCACGAGCCCGGGGTGCAGCAGCCTACCGGCGCAAAAACACAGCGAGAAAGCTAATAAAGCGCAAAGAAATACGTGCGCCTGCGCGTGGCTGGCACGGTCTGCACTCTGCAGTCGTCGAAAGCTCGCGCCCTGAGCTTGCGCGCGCACACACACACACTCACTCGCAACCCTGTGTATATAGCTGTATATTGAAAATGCTATTTAATGCTCTTTCATTTCGCATCTCGCTCGCTCTCCTCGCTTTTCTGCCACTACCGCCTCTCGGGCTCGCGCGCGGGCCGTTGCGCTTTCTCTTGCACTAGCAGCTCTCTCACTCAACTCTCGCGCAGCATTTCGGATGTCAATGTTGGGTAAAAGCTTATTCGTATGCGCGAGGCGCGGTGTACGGCTTTGCCGGCGTGTGTTATGTGTAGCGCGCGCGAGAGAGAATTACGAGCTTTCGGGGAAAAAATGGAAAACGTCCGCGAGGCGCGCGTACACATGCGGATCAAAAGAATTGCTAAGTTTTTCCCTTTCCCTCTCTCTCCCTGTTCCTCTTTCCTTTTTTCGCACTCGAGCTATGGCAAATGAGATGTGACGCGGCCGCCATTTCTAGTCGTACTGCACGCAAGACGAATTAGGTGTTCGCGTATTCAGCTGCGAGTGCGCACCATATTGGTACGTATAATATACGCCGAAGTGTGTCGTGCGGCTAAATTGCCCATACACGACTCGAGCGAGCGCGATACGGGCCAGAGTGAGTCATTCGTCGAGCAAAGCGTAATCTCATGTTTTTATTATGGGTCTGATTTTTCAATCTTGCTTATATGGCCGAGTAGCTGGCTATCAGAAAAGTGCAATGCGTTGACGCGCGTACGTGTGCTACTGCATTTTTCAACGGTTCTACGAAGTCTTCTTTTTTATGATAGAGATGTACGTGATCGTTTTTTGCGGATGACAAGTAAAATTAGAAAGAAAAATAAAAAATTTTCAATATCAATAATGGCTTGATGAACAAAAAATGACCGTTTGAAATCTTTTGATAGTTTATTACTGCTTCAGAGCATGTTCATAGGTACTCTGAGACAATTCTGTTTTTCGCGGCTTAGGACTGCAGGTATGCTACTTTTCATGCCCAGGCGCCCAAAAATCACTCTTCTTGATTTGCACATCGACAGCAAAGTGGTCACTTTCGGGACCCTAGCATTGGCTTTTTTTTGACAATTGTTTGTTTCAGCAGTGAGCACCGTTTTAATAACTTAAAAATAAAAATTTTTTTGTTTTAAAAAACTTGAATCAATTTTCAACTCCTGAGAATGTGACAGTACTTCCATCTTTTACCGCTGGATGTCGAGTACCTACACTTCTATAAATCTGCAAGTAGTTGACTAAAAGCAATTTATAAGTAAGGTTCTAAAAGATTTTAACGTGATCGGCTTGTTTTATTTTTTTTTTATTTTTTTTTTAAATTTTAAATTTTATTAAATTTATAGTTCTTGCCCGGCGATAATGTCCCATTTATGTCCAATTGTTTATTCGACCAAAAGCTAGCCTTCGAATGTTGAACATTTCTACCAGGGAAGATGGAAGAGTTTTTGCTTCGCTGAGATGAATTGTCTATAATGTATCGAAGCATATGTTAATTGCGTCGATCATATTGGTGAAGGTTCGAATTGTTTTCGCTGCAGCATTACAATACGCTTTCAGCCGAGCTTTCAGCTTTTTTTCCATCGTACGCATTATCGGTCAAGAAAATGAGAAAAACGAGCGCTCGCACGAAAAGTAAGTGAAAAACTTGAGCTCTCGGCCTGCGCTAGCGCAGGGTTGCAGGCGTGGAAAATGAGAACTAAAACCAGGAAAAAGACTGCGTACAGAATAAAATGCTACTAAAGGGTTAAAAGAAAAAAAAGGGAGGGAATGAAAGAAGAGAGATAGAGAGAGAGACAGGGAGAGAGAGAAAAAGACTTCTCTCGCTCAATGCAGTCCAGTGTAATTCGAGCGCATCACAGTGGAATAGAAAAAAATGCGGAAGATACGCGCGCACGCTCGAGTTTCCAGAAGCTCGAACTTAGCTGAGAAAAAGACAAGTTGAGCTTTCTCTCTCTCTTGCTATGCGCGCAAGCTCGTTTTGTACACTCTTTATTTTTACGTTATATACGTACTTTATATAGGCCGGGGGAGCAGTTTTAAACGCATCGATGCAGTGGACGCGACTGCAAATTTATTCGATCCGTGCGCAGAGCAGAATTGTACGAGCGCAACGTGGGTGTGTATACATGTGCGCGTGTATATAACGCACGTATGCATCGCGACAAAAGAGAAAGAGAGAGAGAGGGAGAGAATATCTCGAGAAAACGATGAAAAATATTTTTCGACATTTCTCTGCAACCCTTCCGCTGCTGTTGCCGTTGCCGTTGCCACGCCACCCACGCGCATACTCGAAAATAATCGTCTCGAGGTCCATCTAGCGTAATGGCTCGAAAAAGGTGAAAAAAAAGAAAGATGCAGAGAGGGGGAGGGATAGAGGAAAGGAAGAGAAAGCAAAAAAAGAACGCTTGCCTTTGTTGCAATTCGCAGTATTGAGATTGTAAATTGTCTAGTAGAACGAGAACGTATACCTTCGTGTTCCTATATAGGTGTGGGGTGGCACGTGTACATGTGTGTACGCGAATGTTTATATACGTCGGCAAAACGCTAGAGGCTGTTACGCAAACTCCAATACATGTATTTGTGCACGTGTATTCGCGCGACTATACGTGAGTGTACGTGTGCAAGTGTACGAGTGTTGCTGGTGCCGTTGCTCCTGCCACTATATATACGGCCCAGGCGCCGTGGCGAATGCTCAATATGAATATGCAAAGGGCCAAGTGCCGCTGCTGCTGCTGCTGCTGTGCAGCAGCTATATAAGCTCGTGCGCGTAAAGTCCTGCAAAAGTCAATTAAATTCTTTCCAGAGGCGACTATAAATACCAGTGGAGCGCGGGTACGGGGGTATAAGGGAACGGCGCGCTTGTATACCGGGTCTAGCGGGGCTGCTCCAAGCAGAGGCAGCAGTTGTACACTACAATGTAATGTGTGTGCCACATACACATAAAAGGGCAAGAAAACTAGTTTTCGCGCGCGAGTTAGCGTCCGAGGGAGAGAGAGAGAGAGAGAGAGAGAAGCGGTCGACGCAGAGAGAAGAAAAAAAGCTCGATGCTATATATGCTACTACGACGCAGCCAAGATATAGCGCGGGTAGGTTAGTACACACACGATCGCACACACACGTTCGACCGAGGCGGCAGCAAAGGCCATACAAAAGGACGAGAAAGCGGCAATGTTAGTGGTGGCTATTTAGCAGCACGGGTATTTAGAGGAAGAAGGGGTAGGATAAGTGAGATTCAGCTATTCGAGTGACACTGCACTCGAGCGATAACGCGCGCCCGAGTCTACCGCATACCAGCTAGTGTTGCTCCCGACAATTGCACACGCGTACGTATATGTACTCGAGCAGCTCCTCCTCGTACAAGCTCGATTCGTTTATCAGGGCCGGGGCTCCGAGTAATTTTACTTCCTTTTTTACCTATTACGTTTGTTTTACTCATTTATTTTATTTATTTTATTTTTATTTATATTCACTAGCGAGCTTCGATATTGTTGACAAATTCAAAAACCATAAACGGAACATCCACCCATAAATCGATATATCCTGTACGCGCGCGATCATCGTCATAATTCATGTGTCGGAGGCAGATTGAGCGCGCGAGGCCTCGTGCAGAAAGAGAGAAGCTACCGCGCGCGAAGAGTCGAGTGTCGAGAGGCGGGGGGTGAAACAGCAGACGTTGTTATTGTAACTTCATGCATATTACGAAACAATTATTAGCTCATTTGGAAAGTTTCAGTTGCCACGCGCGCTGCCGCTGTTGTGTTCTAGCTGCTGGTGCCGCTACTAGCGTGCCGCCGCCCTCTCTGCAAGCTCGACTCGCACCGACGATGTAACTCTCTCAGCAAAACATAATTCATATACACACGCGTTATCATATATACATGTATATGCGCAGGGCGCGGAGCTCGCTCGCTCGCTTGCTTGCTTGCGCGCCGGGCTATGCGTTATACTGAAAATTTTAACGCGTCGAAATTCCCTCGAGTTGTTTCCTAGCGCAAACGCGCACACATGCATAGACGCGCGCAAGCTCCTGCAGCAGACGATACGTACCGGTGTATTTTACGTATGTATGTGTATTTCGCGCACAGTGCACATGTGTGTGTGCGAGAGAGTAGTGCATTATTGATTAGTTGTTGCCGTGCCGACTGTTAATCAGAGTTTTCGCCGAATAATGCAGATTTAATGCGCTTATTTTGACGTTTTGTCCTGTATAGGGCGCTTCGAATGCTTTCCTATTGATATTGAATAAGCTTAGCGTCTCTCGCATAAAATCATTATGTACATTATTATTTAGTTCAGTACCGAAACGTATGAGTCGAGTACGCGATTTCAGACTCGAACGACGTCGTCTTGAATTTTACTTCTTTCCAGGCACGAAGTGCAGTTGATCTTCCCCGCGTTCTTCGGCTCGGAAAGCCTCGCAGCGTTTTATATGTGTATTATAAGCAGGGCACGAATTACACGGCGCCACTACTACACGATCGGATCGACAAGAGCAGCAGCAGCAGCAGCAACCTAGCAAGAATAGCGATCCATGATTAGCATAACGCAAGGCTTATTAGCAAAAATTACGCTATTAAGCGGTTTTATCGCTGCCACCGCAAGTCGGGCCGACGATGTTTTCCGAGCCGGTGTGTACGTGAACGCCGTGTTCAGTGTATAACATAATACGCGTACACGTAAGGCACGCACGCCGCTCGCGTATAAGAGCCGTATAGATCCGTCGGAGGTATCAGCGCTTACATTATAAACGGGCGGCTGACTGGCTGGCCGATCGCTGCTCGGGGTAAACGAGGCGAACTTTTAGCACGAGCAGCTCGAACAAAGGCCTCATTGGTTTGCTCCGCTTCTATACAGTACGTAAGTACGATGTGCATAATACCGTATACGAGGGAGCGCTCCTTTCGCTGCATAAAGATGCGATTAAAATAACTCGTGTAGGAATTTACGCCGTTGTAACGTAACAATTTTTACGCACACGGATCTCACGAATGGGTATACGTATGCAACGAAGTCGACTGCATTTTCGCGTGCACGTCTTGAAAACAGAGCGATATGCTTATGGCGAGTGATTGACTCGCTCACAACAATTACAATGTTGATACCTTGGCAGAAATACTCAACATTTTTTTATGAGTTTTTGGCCAATAAAAACGTTTTTTATATTGACAAATATAGTTCCACGTTTCCAACTGTTCACTGAATGGCTAATGTTCAACGCTCTGTAAATGTATAAGTCATGCTCTGACTTATACAATAATTTTCACTTTACCGCTAGCGGATTTACGGATAAAGGTCCTCGCCATCTATTGGTAAAAAGTGGTATTATTGTATTTAAAGTGCTTGAAAACTGGTCTATTTTTCTTGTTTACGTCTTTTGACTCAATAGGCATAGCTCTCGATAAACCATCTATTAGAAGTTTAATACAAAGACACCTTTTATGTAAATCAATTTGAAAAGGTATTTTCAGCATCGGTGCTGTTATCAAATTAAAAATGTAGATAATGCAATGTTGTATGTTGATGTTATAGTCACGCACAAATGAAAAGAAATTCGGGAAGGTGTACCCGAAAACTTTTCATTTCGAATAAAAGTTGACTCTAACATAAATAAATAAAATTAACTTTCCTTTGAATTTGAATAAACCTACTGCGATTACTTTCTTTTCATACAACTAACGTCTGGTATATCAAATGAATAAACCATAAATTTTTTTTCTTTATATTTTTATGAAAGTAATAGATTTAATATTTTTCATGTTGAACAAATTTATAAAATTTTACAGAAAATTAATTGATAATTGTAGTTTTATTAATAAGATAACTGTTTCATTCAATTTTATGTATTTTTTATTAGCTTTTGGGATGGTTGGAATCAGTTCAAACGATAACAATAGAAAAATTATTGATTTTTACGAAAAAAATTGTTACCCAATCGAAAATAACTTTTCTATGGCCGTATCAGAACAAAAAATTAACCTATTAAGTCCCAAGAGGACGTTTTTTTGACACTCATTTCGGTCGCTGTATTTTTGATGAAAAAGGGGTCAAAAAAATATGCAAGTAGCCTGTTCTTATGTTAAATTTAATGCCCTTTTAGAATCTAAGCTCAGATTTTTTAAAAAATAATCCGGTCAAAAGTTATGGTTGATTTTATCCAAAAAAAGCGTGATTTTAAAAATAGTACGACGAAAAATGTCTTTTTTCGCACAATTTTTAGTGCGCAAAAAGCGTTTTTGGACACTTATGTGCGGTAAAATGCCCCATTTTGGACACGGGTGTGCGGTAAAACGCCTCATTTAAATGAACGTATTTTTCGCCTACTATTGCATAAAATTTTGTATGCAACACGTGCCCAGCTTTTTGCGCACAGTGTGCGGAAAAAACACCCACTCCTGCCGGCATAGCCGGCACTCGTGTCTTTTTCCGCACACTCGTGCCCAAAAACGCCTTTTGGGCACTTGTTACATAAATAACTATTTTATTTTTTGATTTTCCAAACGGAAAACATTTAAAATCTCATGGTTTACGAGAAAGTACGAATCTTGAAAATTAGAATTAAAACAAAATTCTTAATATTCTTTTTTTTTTCAAAGATTCTGATCCTTGCTACGCATGTATTTTCCGAATATGATTATTTAAAAGATTTTAAGGTGATGCCGAACCCCCAATTTTGACCGATCGAGCATTAAAAGTGTAAATTTTGTAACGGGTGCCAATCCGGGCGAGATGTGGTCCGTTCAATCCTTGTGGATGCTGAAATGGAGTCAGGGTGATACTAATAATCAGGCGTATTATTTAATGTAAAAAGTAACAATAAGGTAACTTATTTGGCGCCAGTCACGGATGTGACGCCTTATCAACAGCCAAATGATTTACAATTAAATAAATATCATACACAGAGTATAATGCGTAATTATAAGACTCGGATTTGTTCGCGTCGGCTCGATGATGACTCTACTCGGTGGGTGAGGATATCTAGTATACGGGAATTCGCGACGAGAGAGAGAACGCAACCTGGCAGGCAATTGCTTGAAATACGACTTACTTGTTGTGGACTAGAGCTGTGGATGGCCAAATATACCGGGCGACCTGGACCCATGAAAAGCGGTAGCAGGACCTTGGCAGCGGAAGACAGACCCTTGGGTAGCAACGCAGCTCTCACACACTCTCGCCTGGTATATGTTCACGGCGCAGTATCGCAGCCCGACGGTTTCACACACGTTCGCGCTATAGGGCTCCCAGAGACAGAGTGCCTCACACCGCTCACAAGCCTGCCTTACAGGCCCAAGGCGTTAGTTCTCATCATCGCCGGTGATAGTCTCGCGAATACAGGCGGTCTCGGTTACATGACCCTCATTCTTGTGTCGTGCTCTTCCTGCCCGAAATATCATCTCTCGAAGTCGCCTCGCGTTCGCATCGACTCGCGAAATTATCATGTCGCGACGGGCGTAAAGTTAAAGGATGGGAAAAGGGATGAACACCCACCGGACTCTGCTCTGGCCGAGTGTCGCGTAACACGCCACCGTGTTACAATATAACAACTTTTTTACTAGACCGATTACGCCAAGCACTTTCATTTATGAAATTATGTATTTCAAAATCAATCATTGAATTTATTAAGAAATAATTATAAAATCGTGAACCCCAGTACAGTTAGAGGACCAGAAAGCCAATATATTGGCGCACCTCCTAATCGATACTTAGCCTATTATCGATCAATGATTTAAGATACCTTTTATGCCAGGTTTTATAGTTGATATGAACTCTGAAATCCCGGCCCTGAGAGAGAAGTCGAACCGGTGTACTATTTGATCATAGCATGTGGAAAGTCGACTTAAAGATTTTTCATATCAGTGGGTCCAAAGTAGCATTTCCTACTCATCGCTCTAAACGGAGAGTTTATATTTTCGGGACACAAAGTATGAAAGAGAGGATATCAACCTAGACCAGAAAAAATCCCCAGTACACGCGTTTACGTTTTAAAAGTTAAACATAAAATTCTGTAAAATTTCATTTAAATTAAAAAATAATGTTTTGAAAATAAATAAGAGGGCTAGTCACAGTTATTTATACCACACATGTTATTTTTAATTATTTCCAAAAGATTTATCACGGGTTTATATGCTCTAGCAGCATAATAAAAAAATGGTTTATCATAAAATATAAGATTGTTCTGTAAGATAATGGGGGTTGCCTTTAGAATTCGAAAGAAATTGTTTGTATAATTGATGAATTCTAGAGGACGACCATTAATGCTCTAGAAAGTTCAACCAAATTCATGCTATATTGCATACCTGGATGAATATATTCATTGTCAGTTGTTCATTGTAGTTGTTCATTGTAGTTGTTCGCAATGTTCCAATTATTTTTATAAATTGAAATTTTTATTGGTTACTTTTTCAAGTATGAAAAAAAGAATATTGGAAGAAGGATAAACACCATCGTGAACCCCGAAAAAAAACGTAATTAATTTAGAACTTTTTTCATCATTATAATAATTCTATGAATAACTATTTAATCGAAAATAACTTTATATTGTTTTAGTTTATACTTCTCGAATTATTGATATTGTAGTGACAACTGAAACTTTATTTTAATTAACTTTTTTATGATGCAGGTTTATGAAAGATCCTTTGGTTGTATTATGTGAAAGAAACGTACAAAGTTAAATAACATGTGTGTTAAATAATTGTCAACATAATAAAATTAAAATAATTGAAAAATGGATAAAAACGCTATTTTGCAAATAGAAGAATTTTATTCAATTAATGCTTACTGGCTAAAAGTGATGCTCAAACTAGTTTTTTTCTGGCCATATAGTAACTATACTATTGATTTAGTAGGAAGTATTTCGATGCAAATCATTTTACTGATTCCTATTTTTGCATCTGTAATGTTATATTGTTTTACTTAAAAAGTATTCAATTCATATTTGGCTAAATGAAAAATTTATCATCAGATTTCTCGAGCTCACGAAGAAATTTTTTTGACTGCGGAACCGGATTACGTTTTATGTGCTGAAACAATACTACAAACTTCGATGGGTTTTGCTGTTATTATACATCAACAAGCAGGGTTTCTGAATAAAAAAAAAGTATACAAACAACATATAACTATCCGCTTTATTAAATTCTGTTTTCAATAAATTCACTAATTGTAGCTTGCTGCCTGTTTACTAATGATTTATAATCAATGGAAAATGGAAGATAATACAAAGGAAAAAAATTGCATTATACAACATTTGGGAAATAGTTATCAACTAGGGTTGATAGCAAACTGCAAGTATAAATATACTAAACTTAGCAAGTTAATTAATTTAACCATTACGAGTTTTTCCTCAGGTTTTGTTTATATTGTTTTTCTGGCGTTTGTTTATGGTCCGTTCATTCGAATGTACACAATTGATAACGTTAGAGGCCAGCTTCTGTATACGAAGTATTTTTTTAGCTACGACAAGTACTATGGTTGCATATTTGCATTAGAAACGATCTGTGTGCTGATAACATCAACTGTGATAGCAGTTTTGCTGTTTTCATATATATTTTGCAGTTCACTTCTATTTAAAAAATTTAAATATACAAAGTAAAAGCGAAAATAAGCTGATTAATTTTAAATTTTAAGAAAAAATGATGTTTATTAATATTTTTAGCGATCATTTTAATATGAACAATAGCTTCAAAATTCGTACGCATCGTGGCTCGAAATTTGATTTGAATAAAAAAATTGAGAGAAGATTGATCAAAAGTATTATAATTCACAATAAATTTATTGAGTTAAGTTTTTATCGCGTCATAATATTTTAGAAAAAATAATCCATTAAAAACATAAAAAGTTATAAGATTACAATGTTTTAGATTATTCAACGTCTGCAATACATTCATTCGCCCATTGATGCTGATAACTTTGAGTAATACGCTCGTTGTCTTCACTGTTTTAGGATTTATGGTATCCAAGTTATTCTGTTCTTTTTCCATTGAACGTTGAAAATACGATCAATCCCTTTTAAATTTTTTTATCGATCAACTGTCAGTTCACTATGTACTATTTGTTTACAATTCATTCATGGTCTTCTTAGATGGTAATTCAGATAAAAAATGGGCTCACGATGGATACTTTAGCAATAGCTAGCGGGTTCTTTGGATGCATGTTGATGCTAGTGGCAAGCGGTGTTCCAAGTCAACTTGTCAGCGAAGCTGGCAATGAAATTCGATTGACTTGGTAAAAGTGAACAAATAAATTCTGTTACATAAGTATAAGATAACCCTGTTTTAATAGTTACTTCAATGAATGGTACGAGTGGACGCCAGAAATCAGAAAATTGTTTATTATGGTGATGGTAAGGACGATAAGATCTTGCAGTTGGCAAGCTGGTTTGGGCATCAACGTAAACCTTCAAACTGTGACTTTTGTAAGTGCTACAAGAATGATTCATTTCAAATAAATACTAATAATTTGTGTATCATTAGATCATTAAAACAGGAATGTCTTACGTAACGACAATGATATCCCTTTATTCTTAGAATGCAGTGAATTGCAATGGAAAAATCCTACTCAAAAATGCAATATAAAATTTTTGAGTTTAAGGTGTATGGGTCCCCTTAAATTTGAAACAAGTGGCTTTTATAAATTATGTAATGGTTATTGTAATTATAAAGAATTTAAAAAATTAAAAATTAATGGTTAAAATATGAAATTTGAATGTTAGAAAATTAATTTTTGTGTGCATGTACAGTGTGAATGTACTTTTCTTGTTTTTCGGATTTTAGGCTAAGATCAAGATTACTGACTCAGTTACATTTTACTCATTTATACAAATTTTTTCTTCCATGAATTTTACTAAAAGTTGATAATTTATGAATCAATACTGATTTCGAAAGTGGCATTTTTTTCATGCCCAATTTAAAATATTTATTTTCGAATAAGGGATTGACTACTTTCTAAAAAAGACTTGAAAGAGATTTCACTAGAGTTTTTATAAACAAGATTTTTGCAAACCATGCTTTATGTAATTATATTTACTTGCCACTTGCAGGTATACGCAGATAAAAGCACTCGCCATCTAGTGGTCGAGGTACTATCATATTGAAGTTGCTGTAACTGGCCTAGATTTTTCGAAGTAATTTAATGGTCATTTTAGGATTTTTAAAATACGCTTCATATTTGCAAAATAATCAGAACAATTGCCAAAAACAAGCAAATTAATGGTAAGGTATTTTAAAACTTTTAATTTGCAATATCAAAAAGGGGTACATTTTTGTTAATATCAATATCGAGCGTTTTTACGAGGATAATGATAATTATGATAATTGTAATTGTTGTACGCTCATATTATGAGCCTGATATATATTGATAATAGGCGCGGAATCATCGACAGGCAATAATACCGTACAGTATAGCTGCGTTCGGCTGCTTCATAATATCCAATTTACTTCTCTCTCTCTCTCAATCGACGTTATAAATACAGGCGTGTTCAGCAGAAACAGCCGCAAAGCTTGACCCATTTATAATAAGCGCGTATAGCACAGACCGCGGGTGTCCAAAGCAGGCACGGTGTACGCAAGTATACAGCGCGTCGGCCGACGGCACCCCTCCGGCGTTGGATTAGACGGATTTAAAGAGTATAAGTCGACATTAAACCGCTAAAGAGGCGCGCCCCCTCGGGCATTCCAAACGGATTTTGCTTCCAAGCGGCTAATATTTAACGATTATCGTCGTCGTCGTCGTAGTCGATTATGCAGTCTCGTCGGCAAAGAGTCATGCGGATCGTAGCAGCTATATATAAGTAAGTCGGCGAGAAATTGCATCTTGTATGTGTGCGCTGCGTGCAACAATCTACGTTACGACGTAGGTATACATAGTACCGGCACACGTGCGCGCTCAGTCTCGTGGAAAATGGAATGCTCGCTTCGGCAGAAAAGCAGCAGCAGCAGCTCGAAAAAAAACACGAAAAAGAAAAAAATTTAACCAATTGGACTTACCTGCGGGTAGTCGCCAAATTTCGTCTGGTAGTCGAATACGTAGAGGTAAGAGTTCCGATGGGACTGGCTGTGGAGATCGGCGGTGCGCGTGGCCGGTGCTACTGTGTTGGCGTCGCCGAGCGCCTCGAGCGTCTCGTCTCTGTGTGCGGCACACGCGTACACACGAGCAGCAGCAGGAGCAGCAGCAATTGATATCCACGACAGCCGGGAGGAAGACAGGGGTTAATCGACAGAATTAGAATTATATACGCGGTTAAATCGAATTTAAGCGAAATTCGTATACCTTATGTTAACAGGATGCTGAACGGGCTTCTCCCAGTCGGTGTACTCGTTGATGATGGTGGCGAGAATTTCCGGCTGGTGATACGTGTACGTGTTCCTCACGAACTCGCGCAGTATCTTCATGCGGCGGTCGGCCTCGATGCCGTATTGCGCGTCGTCAGCCGTCAGCGAGAAGTACGCCTCGGACCTCACGACGCCCACCATCAGGTCGTACCTGTGCGTAAAAAAACATGTTATTTATTTCAGTTACGAGCACGGACATTATCAGCCTAATAGTAGACAGAGCCGCGCAAGATTGGCTATTATATACAGAAAGCCACTTGGACATTATTATCTAACTGCTTTTACGAGCTACTGGCCCCACGGCACCACAGAGCACTCGCCAAAAGGCTATCTCTCCAGGGTGCGTTTTTTACCCGCAGTGACGAGAGAGATAGAAAGAGGTAGAGGGTACGGTATATATTAGCAAATAGCTGCGATTACGCCCGTTCGCAGGTTTTATTTTACTCCTCTGTTTTTTTTCTTTCTTTCTTTTTTGCCTTCCCTGCGGTATATGTTTTCTATTCGTCGGTTCTGCCAGAGGCGGCGAATGAAAAAGTAAATCGAACTCTGCCGAATGAAGATTCATGGCTACACGAGCCACGCGTTGGCAAATTAGCTCATTTTCAAGCGCGCCCGATTAAAAGTTACATTTATTCAACTGTGTACGAAGTTGGGGGAAAAAATCTTACATGCTACAGCGCAGTTGAAAAGCTGTTTTCTTTGAATAATATTTATTCGTATGGTGTGCATCATACTTATACACTGTTACGATTGCTGAGTGCAGTATTATATATATGGCTGATTCTATGTAAAATCGAACGATAAAAAATTATTGATCGTGTGTCACCCTTTTATAGATAGTCAAAATTTTTTCTGAAACTCAAACTTATTGTTATTATTAAAAGAACATTCCTAGCTCCATCCTGAGTGATTTTTAGCAAAAAGTGCTTTGATTTTGACCTATATTTCTGTGTATAGTAGCAAAGTTTCACGTGTTCGGACCCTATTAAAATACTTTTTTTTTTGAAAGTTTGGTCAATTTCTAGAAAAAAAGGCTTTTTGTCACTTTTTGTCCTAGGGTCACAGTAAACTGATTTAGGTCTTTTTTTAAACATTAGCAACAACCACGAATTTCGGAAAAATGCCAACTTTGAGCCTCTAAAAAAGGATGATAGATGGTTTAAAAAAAAAATGACGTCATAAAACAACAAATTTTTCGTGGGACAAAAAAGAGGTTTTAGCAATTTAATTTCTTATAGAATCAGTCATATGTACAATACACGAAAAGCTTATCCTTTTTTCGGCATATCATTGGTGCGCAGTGGTCAGCGGTACGGAGCTTGCGCGCGGTAATAGTTAATACCGGCAGCAGCAGCTCACTGAAAAAGTTCAGCCGAGTGTAATTTTTCCAACTTTTTCGCCGAAAACTCGAGCGCTGCATATAGATGCCTATATACTGAATACTACTGCCGCTGCTGCAGTTATGCGTGCATGCAAAGTTCATCCGTCCGTCTGCAACAGCAACAGCGTATCATGTAGATGCGCGTGTGCTTATGAATGAGTTGAAACCGCGGGCTCAAGGGAGCGCATTATTATAATATGAAGGAGTCTGTGAATTTACATTCGAGAAGGGGTTGCTTAATTGGTATCTTTTTTAGCTCTATACATGAGAGATTCATCGGGCAAGTTTTTCATTTCTCTGGGTAATGACAAATTATATTATTTTATTATATTTTTTAGTAAATCAATTGAAATTAGGTGAAGAACGTAGTCTACGAAGACGAACGTGCTTGAACGACTAAACGAATGATTGATATAATACAATTTCAACAGGTGCACGGACTCGTTGGCCGATCGCTCGATATTTTTGTCACGTACACGAGCTTCAATCAATGCAAATTTATTTTCTTTTCTCTCCTAGGAGAGCCTGTAAATTCATAAATATATCCACGCGGCTATCAGCTTTCTAATGGCTCATGTCACACGTACTTTACATCCTTGTAATTTCATGGCGTTGCACTATTCTCAACGTGCGGGTTTGAAAAATTTCCTCGTTGAAAAGTAACGATAAAGAAAAAAAAAAAACAGCTAGGGTAGTAGCAGCAGCGGCAGCTCCGTACCTCTTGCGAGTTGCGCTGCTACTGCTGCTACTGCTGCTGCTGCTGCCGCTGCGAAAAAAAAACTGAGCGATGAGATTTCAGTTCGCTGCCAAGTTTTCTAATTTCATTCCGTCCTCACGCGTTGCGCGGCAAATAAAATTTGACTTTTACTCCCTCGGGGAGCCGTCCAGGCGCGCTAGGCGAGCGAACGAGCGAGCGACTCGACGAGAGCGCATTCTTGCTCTAGCTTTTTTCCTTCCTTTCTCTCTCCTTCTCTCTCTTTACAACTCGACCACAGCATTTATTTATTCGCCAGTCGAAAAGACGCGTTTTTCGCCATCTGTCGCATCGCGCGTTGCCACAGCAGTAACAGCAACGGCGTTGGCTTATACTTTGCCTATGCTCGGACTTGGAAATCTTACTCCGCGCGTTGCGTAATCTTCTTTGTTCCGTTTTTTTCTCGTGCGCACCCCCTACTTGCTGTTTCCCTCTTTGAAGTGGCTCTAGCTGCGCTCGACACTTTTTTGCCTCGGTCTTTTTCATAATTTACACGCTGTTCACGAAGCATGGAATTGTGTAGTTCGCCGGTTTCTCTCTCACTCTTTATTTCGTGCACAGCAGCCACAAGAACGCTCGTAGCACGCATCTAAAACTACCTAGCCTCGTCCAAGAAGTTGCGCTTCTTTTTAATGGATTAGCGGCCGCTCCGAGGCAAGCGTAGCATCGCGTCGTACATCTCTTATGTATATATTTTCGTCCCCCCATGGACGAGCTGTAGACGCGCGAGATGCTAAGTGTTTTCGAAGCTTTACGATGCAGCAGCTGTAATATTCGCACGCGGGCGCACATGAATACATTTAATCGTTATATAAACCGAGGGGGAGTGGCGGCGACTACATAACGCGTGAGAAAAATTGGTGAATCGTTTGTTTCGCGACCGCGCGCAGCAATTACCTCGACAGTTTGGCGACGACGTCCTTCCTCAGCAGAATATTGTTGAGCGTATTGATCGTGTCGACTTGAAGCGTGTAGTCCTGGTCCTCGGGCTCGCCGGGATCGATGACGACGCCGTCGATGCTCGGCCCGAACGCCGGAGCGAACTCGAGGCCCCGCACGGGGACGGCCAGCAGTTGCGACAGCGGCACCTCCCTCAGGCACGTGAGCAGCGCCTGCGAGTCCCCCGTCGTCTGTGGGTCAAATTTTCAGCGTGTAATCTTGAGAATTATTGATTAAACACGCAAGCGAACGAGTCTGTTCGGCGTGAAAATTTCGAAACTCAAACTTGGATCGCATATGTAGTGAGTATTGAACGTTACATTTATGTACAGTAGAAATCAATACATCAAACATAATTGGATAGACGATTCATCTTATATTAAAAACTTTGCCTTTTCTCATGTGATTACAAAAATTCGGTCACTCGCCATCTAGCGGTAATTTAGGTACCACTTGATGCTCCACTCGATAAGAATGAGTCTTATAAACGAGCGCAATGATTCCAATTATGTGATTTCCACTGAATATATCAATCCAAAAGATTTGAAAAAAACAAATTTTGTAAGGAACATATTTCGTCAGAAGCGATAAACGTTTCTGATAAAAATACATGCGTTAAAGGCCAATTATACGAAAAAGAATCTGCGGAAAAACTCACTAAAAGTTTCTGCTTTAAATGGGAAAAAACAAAAAAAAGCGTATAAAAGAGAACGAAAAAAAATAAAGAAAAGTAAAGAAAAGTGCGTGCTATATCTAGATCGTGCAGTGCAGCGTCGAGTAAAGTAATTTATTACTATGTTTTTTTTTTATTATTCCTACCGAACAATTGAGATTCTTGGCAACTTGAGTCGCGTAATTGGCAGCCCCTCTTATAAGAGCCCAGGGTGAAAGCGCACTTCCAGACATGAGTACGCCCCGATGAAATAGTAGACCTGCAACATACAGCACACACACACACCTATATAACGATCATTTGCAACATTACAAAGCGTCAATTAATTAGAGCGTCAGTGCGGCGGTGGCGGCTCGTGCGGAAGGGGGGAACTTGGTCTCTCGCACACTCGAATATCGATCGGACACGCGCGGACGAGACCTGTGTGACTCTGTATGTGTGTGGGTGTAAAAGCTTTCGCATGATTTTCAAACTTGGTGGAAGAAACCTTAACGAGTTTAAAAAAAAAAACAGAAGAGGATAGAACGAGCCATTCGTTAGTTCTCGAGCTTTGTAAGCTGGGTATACATTTGTGGAGGGATACCTTGATATACATACGGGAGCTTGCATCAACATGTGTCTCTATCGCTTAGACTTTAATCGGACGCTGAGCCGCCATTAATGCGGACGGGGGTCGGACGAGCTCTCGTAGGACGAGCGCGGCAGAAATCGCAATTACATCGAAAGGGCTTAAGTTGGTCGCGATTTGGCCTCGCTCACTTTGTGCCCCGCATTACCGCAGTAGTGCTCCCATGCCACTACCTACATGCAGTGCGCGAGTTCAGCTAGACTATACCTGTTCTGTATGTATTATATATAGGGCAGAGAGCAACATTCGAAGCGATTAAAGCGATTCCCTGGTCGCGCGCATGCATGCTGATCTCGCGCGCGCGCGTGCACCGGATCGTCTCATTTTACAAGCGGGGGAATATCTCTCTCTCTCGCTTTACACTATTTTGCCTGCGCACTCGGAAAACGTTTTCGCGTCGCGCTTACTTTCTTTGCTCGCAAGAGCGTGCAGCTATACGCGCAGTCAGACGTGTTATACTAGTTATTTACACATCAAGGGCTGTATGCGGTGTGGATACAGTCGAGGTGTGTTTGCAGCGTTGGGGCGCTGTAGTCGCCGAGGCTGCGTAGCGAAGCGAAGCAGCCGAGGCACTACAGCGTCCGCAACGCTGCAAACACGCTGAGACGTATCCACACCGCTAACAGCCATTGATGTGTTAACAATTTTTCTGCATAAGAGCTCGTTTTGAGAACTATATCATGCATAATTGTTATGTTCCATTTAATTTCTTTATAGCACTCTAAACTAAAAACTGTAACTTGGCCGCTAGTTTTCGGCTCTCGTCTACATACTGTATATGCGTATGTCTCGTGTAAAATACTGTACATGCAACTTGTGTGGATATGTTTTTTCTGAAAAACGAGAGGTTGCATAAAGCACTGGTTGTGCCAACTTGAATCTCATTACACTGATTTTCCTAGTGTCTTGATGAGTAGAGTCGGTATAACATCGGTCACGCTGCATTTCTTTCCATTATTCAGTTTCTACTGCTTCATTTTTACAGTCATCGTGTTTAGTGCGAACACAAACATGAATTAAAAATGACATTTCTATCTCGTGTAGATATGTTTGTATTCAAGAAAGAGAGGTTAAAGGCAGCGCGAGTTGGCCTGCCACTTTGACATGTAGCAGACAGCACAGGCTACACGCACGCGAGCTGAGCGAGTCGTCTCGGCTCGAGTCTGCGGGATCGCATACAGTCGAGGAGAGCAGCGCGCTACGTGGCGACAATTCACACTTCTCCTCGACTGTAATCAGGGCTCCTCGACTGTAATCAGGGCTCCTCGACCTGTATTCAATTGATTTCAGTACGAGGAGAAGTGTGAATTGTCGCCACATAGCGCGCTGCTCTCCTCGACTGTATACGAATGCCTTACTCACTGAGCACGCTCAGCGCGAAATCAGCCTCAAACGGGCTCGTATGCTGAAAAATTATATATTATATCCTCGATAGCAAACTCGTCGTCGTACCGGGGGCTATATACTCATCTACAATTATAGAGCAAGCATTTTATACTAGATATATACGCACGCAGACAGGATCATATAACGACATTATCCAATCGCTAATACTCAAATCCCAATTAAAACTTCAATTAATCCAGCCGCTCCATTCTCATTTACGATCTATACGTCCTTCCGTTCGAAACTTCCTCGTGGCCATGGCAAACGCGTATTATACCATAGTGGCGCGCGGCGCTATAGTAAAGCTGCGTTATATATAGATTTTGGAGTTTGCCCTGCCACTGCCGCTGCGCAAATATATATATAGCACTATACACAGGGTCGTGGCTGCATAATACTCGCGCGCGCGCGCGAGCGTCTTGCAACGGGCCTTCTCTCGAGCTTCTCGCAGTTTCTCTCTCGCACTCACTCTGGCACAAGTTAAGCGAAAAGGTATATAGCCGCGCGAAGCGCTGGTGCGGCGAAGCTTCAATTTTACAACATCTAACATATATCCGCTTCACTGTGTATAGTACGCTGCACCTTGACTTTTATGTTCCTTTTTACATCTCTCTCTCTCTACTCGTACGTCGGATGGTCCGTAATTTTTTTTCTCTCTACCGTGCAAATAAGCGCGCGAGATACCATGATTGATCGCCGGCGCAGACTCGAGCTTTATATGTATTATGTATTACGTCACCGAAGACCAAGAGTCGAAGAGCTTTTTTATTCTACCGGAGCTTTTTCCGTCTTTTTTTTGTATCTCGTATAGGGTGATAACGCACCCGAAACTCTGCGGATCAAATTTATCGAGAGCTCGATTGTATTGTGCATACTTTGGGAGCTGCACAGGCCTGCTGCAACAAAAGCTCTATATAGGTAAAACTTGGTCGCTTTTTTTTTATTTCTTCGTCCGAAACCTTTGGGCGAATATAACCCCCCGAACGAAAGGCTAGAGCTACTTGCGCGAGGATAAAAACAGAAAACGTCCGTACGCGATCGTGTTCGGCTTTCGTCAATACACGTAGCCAGTGGTAGCATAGACGATGTTACCATATTTACGTGTGCATGCTGCAAGCGGGAGTAGACATTCTATAAATATCGCAAACGCACGATCCGTTTGATTTATTCTTTTGTTACAATCGCTGCGCAGCAACATCTCTGCTCACAAAAGCCTCTCCGTTTCAAAGTTTTAATACGCTTTGTCATGCTAATCTTTTTTCTTTTTTTTTGTGAAAAAAATACATTTCCGAATTCCTTTCTTAACGAAGCAAAATTCATATGTATGAAACGTCCACGCGCGTAAATCGAGAAAGTCGACGAGGTCGCACGCGTACATATACACACTGTACATTTAGATTTTGGTCAGACGGTGCGTTTCGAGCGTTGGCCTTCTGCGCTGCGGTTCACGCGATGCACTGCAGGCAGGCCAATCGCGTGGAGTCGAGCTCGTGAGCCTCGATACGGCTAATCGTATCGATTTCCCACCTGGCCGCGTGTATACGGCTCTCAAGCTCAGCTTAAACGCGCGTTCGCATTATTAGTCCTACTCGGTTACTCGGATGGATTCGCCGGCGCGCTGGCGCCCCCTCTATTTATGTAAAACGCCTCTGGTGCGCAACACGCGACGAAACGCGTCTCTCTGCTCCTAATTGTCATTTCTTTTGTTTCTTTACTTCTTCTTTACTATCTTTACTTATACAATTATTTGTTCTTTGCCACTTGCAGATTTAGATAGATGAAGGTACTCGCCATCTAGCGCTAGAAGCTGGCTTTAATTACGATTGAATTTTCCTGAATTTTTATAAAAATTCCAATCAAAATATAATTTTTTGTATAGAATAATTTTTTGAATATAATTTTTTGTATAGAAGAAATTAAGTTTTCTTCGTTTATTTTAGCATTAAAAATAATGAATATGATTGTATCTTATTCAACTTTTGTTTAGTTATTTAAAAAAAAATCATTACACTGACATCGCGATTCTCATGCACATAAAGTAACGCTCTTCATCTGCGCTCCTCATCATTAATTTGCAATTAAATGAAAATATTTGATTTGAAATTAAATCTGTATTCGATTGAAGATTTATTAGAGTAAATTTTTGAATTATTAGACAAAAACCTTAGTTTTTAAAGTGATATGAAGTTAAGTATTAGAATTCAGAGCACGTTAAAATTTTTAATAAATACATATCGCACACAGCGTGTTGATAACGCCCTATTTTTTTAGTTATTTAAAGTTTCGAATCAAATTTAATTTCTCTAACTTTACTTTTAAATCATTAAAAGTTGATATGATTACAAGCAGCCGCATAATCGCACACGAGTGTCTCTCATTTGAAAGATTCATTATGATATCAAGACTACTACGGAAACTCTCTCTGAGTATTTTTTCATTGTGCCTTTTTATTGTGCTAAATACCGGTGAAAGTTTCACTTCAAAAATGTTCATGAAAATCGAAGCTGATAATTACGGCACACACACACGGGTGTGCGCGTATCTGCTGCGTCCACTTATTAATTCGCTATTGGTTCTTGGCCACAGAGAAGCGAAACTTCGAAAAAGGGCTCTGTGACTAGATGCTCGCGTGCGGCCAGAAGGCGCTTGTTTGCGTATCGAATAGCCCCCCGATATATCGTAGATATAGATAGAGTATACATTCGAGCTGCAGCACAGTTTCCTAGCCTATAAAGCCGTGTATACGTAGCTAAGGTAAGCGAACGCGGCTAGAGTCTGCTGCTGCAGCTAGTGGTAGTAGACCTGCGCGTTGGTCTCGGAAGTGGACTGGAAGTGGGCTGGACACTCGACTGGCTCGCTCGACTCGCGAATTAATTCTCTGTACAAAGCGGTATACGCAGCAGCAGGTCGAAGTCTCTTCTCATGCTCACGCTCGAGCAGTGTGCGAATAAACGCTAGCTGGGGCGCGCTGCTGCTGCTGCTGCAACTTCCTCGAGCGAGTGATTTAGCTGGGCTACGCGGCGGCGTTGCTGCATGTTCTATTTATATATCTACTATCGTAGCAGTAGCAAGCTGGCCTTTGGTCTCGCGCCCGTCCGTGCTCGTGGCAACTCCCAACTTTTGCTATTGGAGGGAAAATTCAATGCGCTGCGGCTATCAAATTGACTCTGTACACTGATATGTTTGCTCGAGCTCTAGTCTGCGCTGCTACTGCTGCCGCTCTGCGTTTACTTATATAGCAGTAGTGTACAATATACTGCTTCGAGCTTCTTGATAACAGTTACCTCTCTAGAGCTTGTGTGTGCGAAAATCTCTCTATGAGTGTTGCATCTAATTGGTGTTATGTGTATCATACGCGTCGGGGCGTTGAGCGCGCGAGCTCAAAAGGAAACGTCATTAAATATGTACACGTGTTGATTTTACTACATGATGATGAAAGAGAAGTGCATGATAATTACCATCGGGCACGGCTCGGCTCGTCATGAGAAAGTTGACGCAGGCTGCCCCGGTACCGTGGCCGACCAGCGTCACGTTTTTCGGATCGCCCCCGAAGAAGGCGATGTTCTCCTGTACCCAGTGCAGCGCCGCTATCTGGTCCATCAATCCGTAGTTGGCCGGCGAGCGCAGGTGCGCGTCCGTATTGACGTTCAGAAAACCTGTTTGACACAAGACAAAAATTCGGTTAGTATTGCTCTATATACGCGTCTATGTTCTAGCGCTCGTTTAATTGAAACATTGCGGGGAAATTTCTCGCGTTCGAGTATTAAAATTACTCGACTTTGTCCGCAAGCTTTCGAGTATGTGCTGCAGCACACACACACACATATATTGCAAAATATATATAGGTGCACCGTTAGAAGTTTAGCTAAGCCCACCCCCGCTCCCTGCGATAGTCGTGTGCGCAGCACGTCGACATGGAAAAGCCATGTATTCATGAGTTACGCTTCGAAATTCATAACGTTCTCCGGTTAGCCATTGTTTCGATATTTCCTCGTGGTGGTCCCCCGCCTTTTATTGCGCGGCTCCAACTCCACGCTACAACGCGCGTTTCCCACACCCTCACGCGTACGTTTCAGCCCTTTCTTTGTTGTACACATTTCCTTCTTTCTTCGACCTCCTTTTTTTTTCTCTTCTATTTCATCCCTCGGTAACCGTTTATACGTAGCGCATATATTTATAGCGCTGATTCTCATAGACCAGCCAGAAATATGATTTATGCATTCGATAGTCCAAGGCATTCGTTACTCGCATTATATACACAGCTGCGAGCGGCGAACGCGCAGCAGACTGCACAACGTGCACACATACACAGACGTACACGAATAAATAATTGTTTTTGCGACTTTGTGTATTTTAGCCGCTCGTACGCGTATGAACGAGGCATTGGTTGTTGGCCTTTACAAAGGAATAATTCTTGATTTTACGGGATATTGCTTCGGCATATGCACGCGCTCGTGGTTACACTCCGCAGCATCGTGCGACCATCCCGCCGTAAATCGCGCAGGCTTTGAAATAACTCAGCCTTCAGTTGCGTGTCTCTATTTTTCCTCTTTCCTATGCTACATCGCCAGCGCACGCATGTACGTGTTGATCTACCGTATATGGTTTATCACCGAAAGTATTACGATATTGATTCTACCAGATCATTCGAAGACCAATCAAGTATACAATTACTTTCACTTTTTCACATGCGTATTTACGTTTAAAGGTGTACGCCATCTAGTGGTAAAGGATGATAGTAGTGTTATCGTATTTTTGCAATATTTCTAATTATCTTTTTTTATTATTGTTAGATCATTATTAATGTTGAGCATAATTTCTATCAGATATTTCCATTTTTTTTCCTGACTTTTCTTCAGAGCTCTTCGGGACTTCCCTTTTTTTTATTTAGAAATTAAATTTTAGTATGATTCAGATAGCCTATAAATAGTTTCAATAAGTTGAGCGAACTAAGGTGTCGTGAAAATTTTTCTTCTAAAAAAAATGAGATGAAGCAAGGAGGCGCTGGAATGAGAAAGATAGAGAAAGAAGGAAAAATAGTAGAGATATATATGACGCCAAGCGTTTGGAGTAGAGTAAATTTGTTCAGAAAAAATATGACGATATCAGGTGGAATGTTACCCTGGCAGTGACACTCTCGCACCGGCTCTCGACGAGAGAGAGAAGAGAAGCAGTTACTTTGCTAGTTTTCATTTTTATTCTCTCCCCTTCGCCCCTAGTTTCGATAGATGGCCCGGAGTAAGCTATAGCTCATACGAAAGTGGTGATATTCTCACTCCTGACACTCCTCGTATAACTCTCCAACTTTTATATTTCTTATTTCGTTTTATGACCCACGCCTATGGCTTTTACATTAGATGGCATTACTTTGCACTTGTTGTACCAAAACGTGAATTTTCGACCACTAGACTAAATGCACATGATCACTTTTATCATAATTGAAGCATTAGGATATCTTTTGCGACTATAAAATGTGTGAAAAATGAAGATAATTGTTCGAGTAGGAATGAAACTGAATCAATCGAATTACATGAGTAAAGTTCTATTAATTATTATTGAATAAGCGCCTGCTCTGAGAAGATAAAATAAGTATAGGTTACACGCAGTATTTGAGCGTTGCTCTGTTTCTCGCGCATTTCATGTGTTGTAAGTGGTCTCGTTGAGACCACAAGTTAATAATAAAGCTTTACAATAAAAAACCAGAATAGGAATTGTTATTGACAGGCAAGAATTTAAAAACATTCTTGCAAATAAAGTTCAAGTTTTGTATTTTTTTCATCTATATCACCGTGTTGTTAAAGTATACATAACATCTTCAAAACTAACTATAACTCCCACAACAGCTCTTTATCAACGATTTCTACAAATTCTCCCATTCAATCTCGTGGTTGCAAACTTCTGTTCAATGATTACATAACATTGACCTTTCACATTCACTCAATGTTCCTTTACTTTGTGAACTCGCCTAACTTGCGCTTAATCAAGTATACTACTTCATAGTTTTTTTCCAATATAGTATATAGATATATTTATTCACGTTTACGTTTAGAGTGCACAAAGTCACTTTGATACGAGGCAAAATTTAGCCTCTCTCCATTGTAACGGTCAGCTTTTACATCGGGGCGTAACGAAGTTCGAAAAGGGATTATCGAAGCGGGGATCCAATAATCTACGATGGACAGGCATTATATATAAAATGAAAAAATAAATTATCGTATGATCCTACATTTTTAACGGTCAAACTTGAGCAGGTCCAATTTCGCTCGAGCTAGCTAGCTCTGGCGACTGGCGGAGCGGCTGCCGCTGCGACAAAAGTTAGACGTATAAATTTCAGCAGGTACTCGCGCTCGCACAAGCTTCGATTGTTGTGGCACACGCATTATTGAACTTCGGTCTGAGCCGTGTACTTTTGTAAATTATTCACGAGTGCGAATAGCAAAGTGCGCACCAGATATATAATACAGCACATATATAGTAGCTTGCAAGCTGCGCGTAAAAACACGGGCTGCGCGTTGAAACGCTAATCGGGTCAGCTGCAGCGATATATGCAGCGTCGCGATTTACATCGAATTCACGATCATGCAGCTCTTTCTTGTATATTACCGCTTGTTCGCCGCGTGTGACGGTGCAAAATGCTCAACAGCGAAAATTTAATTCCGCATTTTCCAGGGGCGCACGCGCATCCTCGCGTATACACCTACTTTTTCTGCAAAAAACAAAAAATCAGCGACCCGTTAAACAAAAGCGACACACACACTGCAATCGTTCACGCTAGTAGAGGCGGCGCAGCTCATAAGCTGCATTGTCGCGTACACATATAGCTTTACACTGCATAACACCGCGACGCCCGAATTCGAATAAAAAAAGGGGGGGGGGGGAAGAGAGAGAGAGAGTCTAGGCTTGTGGGAAATTTTTCCCCTTCCTCCTCGCGCTCACATCGTATATATTTCAGCGGTTAAAGCTGCAAACAACGAGTAAGCTAGAGCTTCGAGGGAAGCTATATTCAGTCCGTGCGCGTCGCATATAGCGTGGAGCTTGCGCATTTTTCTTTTATCATTATTATTATTTTTTTTTTTGCGTCGTCGCTGTTGTCAAAGCGCGTGAAAAGCACGCTAGCACACGACGACGAGGACGAGGACGACGGATACGTCGAGTGAAAAATGCCTTCCGCGGCATTAATTCAAATTTTCCGGAATTCGAGTCATTGTTCTCTTCGACACAATATCGCTATATGCAGTAGGCGCGCAGTGCGTGTGTGGACTCTCTCTCTCTCTCTCTCTCTAGCTCTAATGTATATGCCGTGTGGCCCCCGCACGCGTCGTCTATATTTGCAACTCGCTCGCGCGTATAGTTGCGAGAGTCGGCCGCGCGCAATGGTAAAATACCGGATGTTCCTCTCTCTCTTCCTCCCTCCTCTCCCGTTCTGCTGCTGCTCTCTCTAGTAATCTAGGTGTTTATTACACCCGCCAGTACTCTCTCTCTCTCTCTCTTTCTCTTTGTATGCGCGCGGACTGTATGTATGTACGTGTGCTGGTGGTTGCACACAGCATTCCAACGAGGTGGGAGAGCTGTATAACGTTTTGGGGGTCGAGGGTGATATAAAAGTAGTGCTTATATTTTTCCTCAGCCATTGCGCTGTTTGCTCGCTCGCTCTCTATATATAGACAGTCCTAGCTTTAATTTATTCCAATGGTTGGTTGCGCTGAGTGAGTTTGCGTTTTTGTTTTGTTTATTTTATTTTATTTTATCCCGACCGGGGGTTGCTTTTATCTAACCGCTACGTATTATACGCCTGTTGGCTGGCTGCGCTTTGTTGAATTCGAGATACGCTTAAATATTACATATCGCGAGATCAAGAGTTGCGGCAGCGCTTTGAATAGGTGCAAAATGTTTTCTCGATTATTACGTTCTCGATTCGCCTTTTATTTAATTTTTAATCCGCGCGAGCATAAAAAACGTCGAGTTATCTCGCATAATCGCAATTCCAAATATTCCAGTTCAAAAAGCTACTCCATCGCGTGCATTGATACTCCGGTTGAAATGTCAATTGAACATTTTTAAGAAATAATTTTCCACTATCTCTATTTTCATGACGTTCGCGAAAACGCACCCGTCGTGCACTGAAATAACTAAACTATTACATCGTAGAGTACACTACTACGTGGCATCACGATCGATACGCGCGCATGCTTCGCGTGACAGGTATATTTTCGGGTATAAAAGTAAAATTGTCCAAAAGCACTTGATGGAACAATCGTTATACACAAAGATCATTTATAACGCATTTAAAAAAGAGAAAAAAACGGGTAAAAAAATTCAGTCTCTAGCCCGTACGCGCGCGCTCCATATGAGTGCATTGACACGTCTCGATATGAAGTCGCAATGGTTGCACAGGGTCTAGCGCGCGAGCCTCGTGACGTTTGATTGATCGATCGACACATTGGACGATTTTGCATTTAGCAAAAGAGAGAGAGAGAGAGAGAGGAAGAACGATCCAATAGAGTAGTTCGCAGCACTTTCGAAATGGAGATCGGTAAATATATATCCGGGTGCAAAAGGTGTTTACACGGCGCCCGACATTTCGTATTCGTAAAACGCGACGGCTTATACTCAAACGTAAATATCATTTTCAGTCGTTTTAGCTGCGGATAATTTCGGATCTTTGAGAGAAGAATCGAGCTCGGCAAAATTACCGCGAAAGCATATCTCACTCTCTCTCTCTATCTCTCTTTCTCGCGCTCCGGCGCTCGCCCGTCGATTTACGGTAATGAGTTTCCTATTAGATTGTCGCTCGTCGACGCCACCGCGTCGTCGTCGTCTTCCTCCTTTCGATGTCGTCATGACGACCCAGAGTCATCATCCTACACATTATATATTCGATCGTTGTCTCGCGTCGCTCCCTCCTTTTCTATATTCCGTCAGATTTTTATGATCCTTACGCGTTCCTCGAGCTTGGCGAGCTTTCAATGCGACGCTTTGTAAGCATCGAGCGTTCATTTTCGTTTCATTTGTCGTGGGGTAGGGCGCGCGCACATGCGGGCGTCTTTATACATCGCCAGATACGATGCGCGTCAGTGCTCTCAACGTATGCCACGCGATCGACTTGCGGATGCTGCGTCTACTTTTCCAAAACCTTTATGAAAGTTTTATCGCCGGGTGGGTATTATTTGCTTTTTGAATATTTTTTCGAAGCAATATCTCACCCGCCTGTACAGGTTTTACAGAGGAGCGAGCAGATTTAACGCGTTTTAACTTGTTATCTTTGTTTGCGTGACTGAAGTTCGCAATATATAGTACATGCTGCAGTTATATAACACGCGAGATCGTCCTGAGGTATTATGCGTAATAAAATACCCGAAATGTGACCTCCTTCTAAAGTTTTGCTCAGGCGATTGGAAATTACGCATCGGTACATACAGAATGCGGTAAAAATGTGGTAACCCCAAAAAATTTTGCGAAATAATTATTAGCGTACAAAAAATCAAAACCCCCATAACCAACCTATATTTTGATGAGAAATATAATGGTGACCTTGGATTTAACCTTGAATATAATCTTAAAGCTAAAACGAATTAAACATCAATTTTTTAAAAAGGAACCCCAATTTTTTATTACAGATTGGAAAAGAGCGGACAATTTTACGTTCATTTATGCTTTTTGTTTAATCTGCATTGAATTTAAGGTTTTTGTTAACAGTGTAAATAGCAAATTTTAGAATAGTAATTTTTACTTTTCCTTACAAAAATAAGACTCGTTTTTTAAATCAGATTCAAATCAAATTAGTCAAAGAAATTATAAAATTTTTTTTTTATTTCTAGTAATTTTAAGTAACATAGGTGTGTACGTCTAAATTATGACTTTTATCTGTCATAGAGTTCTTTTATTTGATGAAAAGCCCAATGCCGTGCCTCTTTTCTCTTTCTGGAAGAAGGCTCAGTACGAGGAGAAGTATCGCTCGAAAATGTGTCTAGACTCGAGAGCGAAAAGATCACAAACACGCGGGTGAGGTATTTCTCCGGGACGAGGGCGTTTCAGCATCGGCAGCTTTAAAGTCGCAAGGCGACTTCGTTGTAGCCTCGGGGCGTCGTCGGGCGACAGTTTCTGATAGCCCAATCCACGAAGTATACGCGAAGATAAGCGCGCGTACAGCTCGAGGGAGCACATGGCTCGTATATAAAACGATAAATATTGACGTACTCGTCCTGATTTTATCACATCGCAACGATCTAGCCTGCGCAGCGTCGTCGAGTCGTTGCACACGTACTTTTGGTCTGTGTTTCACGTGTTCCACGCAGTTTACGCAGGGTAAATAGACAAACCAGCGATTGTCTAATTTACACTCGACGTCGCGCAATCGAAATTATTTCAATTAATTCACACTCGTTTGATTATGCGGTCATCGATACATCTAGACGTGCGCGCGAAGTCTCGCACAAGCTGACTTATCATAACTTTGTGAATTTTCATCAAAGAAGGAGCCATACCAGTTCAACTGAGGTCGTCTATATAATTCTATATAAGTAGACTTATGTGTATGCAACAGCCAGGCGAGCTGCTGCGCTGCTACTGCACCCTATCGGCCTGTCAAGAATTTCAAGAATGTTCCGTGTCCGAACTTTTTCCTAAACACGCACAGGCAGGCACATAGTATATATGATGCGTACGTGGCACGGAACCAACAACTTTTGGTGTTGTCCAAACGAACGTGCAAGTACTGCAACTTTTCTCTCTCACTTGCTCTCCCATCGTGTACAGGAGTTGTGTACATACGAGCAACTCCACAATTTACAGCTGCTAAATTATTGGCTGGAAATAGGTCCCATTTTTTTTTCATTGGACGCTTGTAATGAACATTGATTGCAGTTCCCAAAGCTTCGATAAAGCTAAAAATATAATCACAAATACTTTAGAACGCTGAAAAATAACTATTTTTATTGAAAAAAGCGTTCTTTTCAAACTTTGAAATGGTCATAACGAAAATTTTGATTTTTCACGCATTTTTATAGCATCTTAGAACCTTCAAAAACAATAATCTACGTTGATTTCTAGCGTCAAATTAAAAAAAAATAATTTTAGCTGAGAAGTTGGCAGGTTAATTGTAGAATTGCTTATACATAGAGCTGCGTGTGAATCTGCATGATTTTTGATACTCTGTTGACCCCACCCTTTGAGTGAACACATATAAGCTGCAGCACACATTCACGTGCACAACTTTATACATACACTTCCTCCTATATACAAAAATTGTATACGGCTGACCATTTCTCGACTCGTATCACTTGGAGCGTCACGTAAACGCACATATACATTCGCACACGCGCACAATTCCACGGGCATTGGCCGAGTGTTTATTTGCTCTTTTTATTTTACTTCGCTGCGACAGCAGTTGCGCGTGGAGGCTCCAAGTCGTCGTTGTCGTCGTCGTCATCGTCGCGATACTCGTAACACGCGGCCAAGCTCGTGCTATATACGAACATACGTTTACACGCGTATACTTTCGATAAGGCTATGGTATGGCCCACCTATGCTTATGGAAATGGCAATGGCGTACTTGCGAACTGCGTGCAATTTTTTTTATTCCTCTACCAGCTTTGCGTGTGCGCACGGATTCATATATAATGCACGTATGTGTGCGTATCTATAGGGTCGTTCAAGCGTTACAGAGTAGCCCTTACGCTCGAGATTATAACAAATATCTCACGCAAACGTTGCACAAATAGTCTGAACAATGGCGATTCAATTTCGCGTATACGTATAAAATATCGGTGAGCGAAGAAAGAGAAAATATTTAACTGTATTATTATTTAGTGTGCGTGGACTTACCTAAAATACCGAGCCTGTAGTTGACGGTGACGACGACCAATCCGCCGTAACTGGCCAGCACCGAGCCGTCGTACGGATTGCCCGAGTTCCACTCGTAGCTCTCGCCGTGCAGGAAGACTATCACAGGATAACTTTTGCTGCCGCCCGTACTCCTCGCGCCAGCTGAGAAACAACAGAAAAACAAAAAATTCATCGTTTATTATCGGGCACATAGAGAGGAATTCACATATGAGCAATCTTATAAAAAAAAACTGAGCAGTCGCAAAGATGTTTCGATTTATATGCATATAAGCTTCGAAGGAAATAAGGACGCGCGGACGATTGATTATTCGACGTCACTCGTTTCGTACCTCCCTGCACGTCATACGCGGGGGGCCGTTAAAGTGAAAAAGCAGCAGAAGTAGTAGCGTCGGAAACAGCCTTTGGTAAAAGTGTATATCTCGTAGAAAGCGCGCAAGGAGCGAAGGAGCAGTTTATTGATTTTGCCCTGGCGCAAAGTGAAATTCAGCAAAATCCTATCCACTGCGCGCGTAGCTCCTTTTTGTATATGTATCGAAACATCTATATAGATAGATGTATGTGCTCGCGAGAGAGAGAGAGAGAGAGAGTTGCGCTCGCTGCACTCATAAATATTAAAAATAAATAAAGCAGCCGGTCTCGATCGATCGAATCGCGCGCACTCCTTCAAGTTTCATCTCTCTCTCTTGAGCGGGCGCGCGCAGCAACATACATCAGAAAGTCTCCTAGCTCTTGAGCTTTTTTTGCGCTCGAGCTCTTACCTGCACACGGCTCGAAATCCAAAGCAAGTGTGTATATAGGTGCGCGCATATATATTTATGTACGCATGCCGCACGATCGAGTCCATCTCAATTTCTTATCGAAGCCATCCACCGTATCCTTGGCAGGCGGGCATTTGTTTTTTCACCGTATATAAGAGAAATAAAGCAAAATAAAAATAAATACATCCACCGTGCGGCGCTGCGCGTATATACCCACTCACACACTACATATATATCCCGAACACACGCTCGATCGCTCGATGCGCCCGAGTTTTTCGTGTACATATAGCTCGGCGAGCATAATTCGTCGTTTGGCAAAAGCAATTTAGTCGCAGTGAACGGCTCCTTGGTTTTTAGGTATAGGCAAGGCATCGATACAAATGACGCGCGGCGTCTTGCTTTATTTTTCGATACAGACTCTCGATGGAGCACGACGGAGCAGCGCAAGGCAGAGGTATACGCAAACTGGGATACAGATGCAAAATCGCTGTACGGCAAATTCATTCTTCATTCGAGCGAGCGACGTCGAGGATATACTCTACTTCCAAGATGAAGAATGTCCAACTCTGCATTGGCTTGTTTCACTGATAAAGTACGTTTAAAAAATATGCTCGGTGAAAAGTCACGAGAGCTTAGCACGCACTTCAATTTAGTTTTCAATTTTTCTTATAATCGGCGCCACTTAAATGAAAGAAGGAGACTACGGAGAGCATTGTGTCATTTATTAAAAGAGGAGGCATCGGACAAATAGAAAGTTGTTCACAAGAAGACTTCACCAGGAGTGTAAAAAATCATTTTCATTCAGAGCGTGCGTCACTCGGCTTAACCAGGCGTCATGCGGTTAGCCATTTATGAGTTTCTATAAATTTATGTATACGCCATCTGTTTGCAATGTATGAAACGTAAAAATTACTCGTATTTTTTCAATACTATAAAAATTAGTATCCACACGTGTGCCGTTCAAACTCTATATCTCAGAACTATACATGCTTGTACACAAACTGTAAACGAACATGTACCGCGATATATATCACGACAATCGTGATCCTTCCTTGAAAAAATCGTGTTAAGTCGTTTTATTCGTCACCTCATTGGTCGAGGAGTAACTTCTGCGCCTCGCTTCGTGATTGGTCGGAATCTTGCATCGGTCGCTCGTATAATTTTTTTAACAGGGAAAACTTAAATGTGGCGTTGGCAAAAATGTTTATATTTGTAAGTCATCGGTTATTTCAATTTCATATTTGTTATTTTTTCAATTGCATTTTAATTAAGAATAATCATGAAACTTTCGTCTATCTTCGACTATCTTACCCGTTGATGTTAGGATCAATTAGAGAAAAGTTTATCTTTTTGGTCAGGTCAAAGTTTATCTTTTTATCAATTTGCAACTGTTCATGACGGTGTATATTGAAGTTTTTATGATGATATGATTTGATAAAAGTAGCTTAGAATAATTATTGTACATCCACTTTAAATACGATAATAATACTTTAACTCTATTCTACTAGATGACGAATATCTATATCTGTAAATCTGCAAGTGACAAAGTAAAAATAAGAAGATAAGAAGATATACAATTTGTTTAATTGTATGAAACAGTATAGCGACTTTTGCTTTTGACAGTCTAAGACTTTAAAACTGCCCTAGGCAAACGAGGGCTTACCTATAGATATATAGTTCAAGTCATGCGCGTCGCGTGCACACGACGTATGAGCCGATCTGTTGCGGTAATTGGATCGCCTGGGCTGGTTACATACATACATACATACATACATACATATACGCGTCATCTCCGGTGAGAGCCAGTAATCGTGGAAGCAAGCAACGACGCTTCCGATATGTTATACAGGATACATATACGTACATCGTCGTCGTCGTTGCGATATTCCAGCGATCGGATCGCGGATGCTTATCGCTACATACAATATGAAAATGCGAATACGCAGCCCGATGTTTTCTAATTCCAGCCTAGTTTTATCGCGCAGGGCCAACGTATATATTTTGCTCCTGCGCCTCGGGGGTCATTATTGGTCGCGATTCGATTGGCAACCGCCCCGAATGTCGCACGACGTATGGAGCCGCAATATCTCGATACAGCAGCAACGATCGTGTGCGTGTCTGTGTGTGTATAGTGCACACGCAATTCGCGCACGAGATTACACGAGTCGACTGCGTAGGCGTACTCATGCGCGGCACGGCGAGCGCGCGCGATCGGTCGAACTAAACGGCCTGTATTATTATATATATACAAGCGCGAATTGCGTATATAACGCGTAAACGCGTCGAATATCGCTCGTTTAATACGGCGGCAGTAAGCGCGATGATGCGAGCTCGTGGCGCGCGCATTTATACGTAAACCGACGCTGCTATATACGCACGTATACATACATCCAGCATTCGTAATTCCTTCGTTATTGGATGAGCATTTGTTGGTCGCGTGCGAGATTCCATACGTGAATCTCGCTGGTCGGGATATATAGCGAACAAACGAAGAGCTTTGAACAAAATAAAGCACACCTGCAATATGCACACCTAGCATCGTAGTATATAGGTATGATATAACAATATAGAACTGGATCGACGCGCGTTTATCGCTATTAATTTCAATTTTGCGATCGCAACGATAATGGCCCGAGGGCCATAAAAAATGTGCTTATAGATGTCACCCGATTCCCGGCTCGCGCGATCATTTAAATCAAGAAAAAAGCTCGTCTTGCTTCCTGCCGAGCGAGGAGAGTTTATATATATATGACTCGAGCTGCTCTTTTATGCGCGCCTATATGGCGCTGGCTGTCGATGAAAACCGGTAATGAAAACACTCGATTAGATCGTAAAAATCTTTAAGGTCTTTTCCGCGCATGAAATATATATCTGTATAAGGAAATGCTTATACGCGCATTCCTCGTATACTCACGAGCGCGCGCGAGAGCTAGAGTATAAACGAAGAAAATCGACTGGTGCACGCACGCGGAGGGACGCAGTATAAACTCAATAAGCCCTCCATTAGTACGGCTATTATATTCGAATGGTAGCTGTACGCAGTAACGAGGCAAACGCAAGAACAAGCTCCCGGGGAAAAGGGAAAGAGAGAGAGAGAGAGAGAGAGAGAGAGAGAGAGAGAGAGAGAGAGAGAGAAACTGAAGGGGATAAACGCGAACCCGTAATAGCCTATATAGTAGCTCGTTATTGTATACGCACACACATATACAAATTTATTATTTGCACCCGCGTGAATATGAGAATAAACGATATCGCGCGCGTTCGACCTTGTTATTTACTGTTTATTTAAGTCATCGAAGAAATTTAAGATCCGGGGCTGGCCGAACCACCGTAGCGAAGGAAAAAAAGAAGGAGTTTATTGAACATACATATTATTGAACAAACGCGTGGAAGCCGAAGAAGCATCGATGTATACCGACGATATGTACGCACCGTCGTACTCGTATACAATATATCCAATTGTTGGATTGCGATGCTTGCCTGGTCATTCATCATGCAATTTTTAAGCCGATATAGATCCGAGGATCATAAAAATCGTAAAAAAAATGGAAAGAAAGGAACATTCGATTTCCAGCACGCACACGTGTTACTGTGTGCACCTGACGTGGAGCAGTGGCGTTGATACGTACATATTATATATGTACACAGGCTGAGGTAATCTGTGCGCAATATCTGTCGGGTAATTTGACCGATTGCTAAAGTCCAGAGGATATAACGCGTCTCTCGTGTTTCAGAGTCTGCTGCTGTTGCTGCTGCCACTGCTGTTCCGTCGACTTTTAACACATATCGAACGCGACGGATGTAGAAAAGCTAGACTATAACTATTATTAATGATTGTTTCCCTCTCGACGAATCAATTCTTTTTATTTTATTTCGTTTGAGCTTGAAATATTTTGAGCTAGTGACAGCTGCTACAATGTTTCTTTATTAATTGTATAGACAGTGCGACTGTAAATTTTTATTGAAGACATACAAATATGGCAGTTTGAGTAGTTCAGAAACGCTCTTTTAGGCTAATATAACTCCACGAAGAAAATTGTTAATAAATAAACATTTTATTGTGGATTTTTGACTTATGGTTTTCTTTTGACTATCTAGACATTTCGAATTTTCGATTTTTTACTTTAGACCCTTTGTATCCAAATTATTACCAATGATTTGCATTAATTGAGTTAAAAATTGTAATTAAGTTATTCAGTCAACTACTGATATCCATAATAGAATAAACCCAAAACAACCTCACGTCGTATTCGATTTGCATTTAAATAAATAGTATAGGCCGAGGCTGCGAAAAACAGTAAAGCTTCAGGATACGTGTAATTAGTAGGGTGTACCCCTTTTTTAAATATTTCGAATAAAAAGAATAAAATAAAATATATCTCAGGAGCCGAGTGAAAAACTGTAAGATGGTATATTTTTGCAGGTCTGTGCACAACATGGGTGCTGAAATCAAAAATTTTCAGCTCGGAGTAGCACGAGGCAAATAAATACTAATTAAGCTTTGCGATTTTTTTTCTCCCATAAGAAGGGTTTAACGAAAAATTTTCTCTGAACAAAAAGTGCTTAATTTTGATCAAAGAATATGTGTGAATTTTTTCAGATTTTTTCGGACCATTTTTGGATTTTTGGAAATATTGACGAACGCCAAAAATCCAAAAATGGTCCGAAAAAATCTGAAAAAATTCACACATATTCTTTGATCAAAATTAAGCACTTTTTGTTCAGAGAAAATTTTTCGTTAAACCCTTCTTATGGGAGAAAAAAAATCGCAAAGCTTTTCATTTCCACATTAGTATTTATTTGCCTCGTGCTACTCCGAGCTGAAAATTTTTGATTTCAGCACCCATGTTGTGCACAGACCTGCAAAAATATACCATCTTACAGTTTTTCACTCGGCTCCTGAGTTATATTTTATTTTATTCTTTTTATTCGAAATATTTAAAAAAGGGGTACACCCTAGTAATTAGTGTCCGAGGCGAAGCGGACACTATCTACGTTGAAAGTCATTAGACTTATATCAGTAGGTTACTGAAAAAGGGTAGTTATGTTTGTTCTTCAAAACCAATTTGTTTTATCTTATAGTATAGCCTAATGCTGTAAATAAATATTTCAACCCCCTATTTAAATCTTAAGTTTTTACCGCAACACTTCGAAAGTATCAAATCTTAAATTTGAGCCCGTCATATTAGCTCGCAATCTTATGTATCTAAAACATGTCCCGTTTACGCTGGGCGAGAATCATTGGCTACCACCGCCTCTATCGCTACTGTCACATGCACGCAAGCATCCCCTGGCATGATTTGTTAGATATGCACGAGCCATCTCTCTATTTTTCCCTCTTCTTCTTCTTTCACCACTGCGCCTTTTCTACATGCGAGAAAACTAGAGTGAAAAACGAGCGTGTTCCACTTTCTTACGTGGCTCGCGTTTATGTAGCAGTTTTTACGCTCCAAGCAGACACACACCCACTCACACATACACAGACACATACATTCGCCGTGTTTATAGCCTAGAAATTGAGTAGATATAGAGAGAGAGAGAGAGCGAGAAAGAGAAAAAAAACTACTACATTCTCAAAGCCTTGAGTTTGTTGCTGCTGCCTTGCATCTTCTGCTTCGTTTGCTCGACATGTCTCGGGCTTGTGCTACTGCTGCTCGCCAATTGTGCATGTGCACGCGGTGCAAGCAGGCAGGCAGGCAGGCAAGCAATTCTCGATGACGTCGACTTTTTTACAATGTGTTTCTCTCTACGTGCCGATAATATACTGCAAGTCGAGCTTTTTCACGATCCTATCTCTATATATGTACGCTATGCTCCAAGGGGCCAGCTCCTTATACGACCGTCCCTGTACCATATTACTGGGGGGAAAGCAAACGGTAATGCAATATTTAAATCTGCCTGCAGATTTATTTCAATGCGCTGTAAAAACTCGGCCGAAAAAAGCAGATGGAAAAATATAATTTTTATTCAAAAATCAAGAGCACGAAATGTACGCGACTCGTAGCCGGTGCACGTTTGAAGTATTGCAGCGTGTACGCGCGAGAAAAAACCGCGCTTAATCGTACCTATATATATATCGTACCTATATGTATAGCTTCACGCAGCTCATAACCACGCGCGCGCGTTGTACCGTATATACGCTTTGCGACTTAATCACATTATTTCGATCTATTTATTTGAGGCATTCGTCGGGGGATCGTTTTTCATTTTTCGAGCTATCAGCCGAAAATGTTGCACACACGCGCGCGAAACGGCTCGTTACTCCATTTTATCTCTTTCTCTCGCCTCTTCCTTGTCGCATTGTTGTCCGCAAAACGAGCGCTCGTTTGCTCGCTCGCTTGCCGGGCGCGCGTCACATGTGCATGCCACCGCTACCCCCGCATCGACTCTGCTATATAGATATGGCACACGTGAATGTAATACGTGTATAGCTCGAGCTGTGCGGAATCGATGAGAAAGCAATAACTTGATGAATATGTAAAATATACGTTGCTTATACAAACTCGTCCTTGTTGGGTATGCTTATGCGTATACGTATTTATATGCACGTGTACATGGGCTGGTATGTGTATGTGTTTGTGGAGGGAAAGGGCGGGATACGCGCGGAGACGAACATAGATCGAAGAAAATTGCTTACACACGCAGAGCTCGCATGTACCATAAAATGGAGAGAGAGAGAGAGAAAGATAGAGGAGCAACAGCAGCAGCGGCATCGGCAACAGCAATTGCTAGGGCCTTTGGCAATTTTGCCAGCGTATGCACGATGTAACTTCTTTTGTGCTCGACAAGCATCGGGTTATAACGGATACTCGACTGCATCGCGAGAGCATATTATATTTGCCTCTCTCTCTTCATATTTTAACGCATATAATTTTATTCGCCGTAATTTATTCGTTTATGTATAATGCACTCGCGTTGTGGAGCAGAAATTATTAGAAATAATTGAAAATGGCTCTAGTCAAATACGGAGAAAATTCGAGCTTTCTAAATTGAACAAAATCCATTTACACGATGACTACGCGAGCTTTCAATCAACGCCAAAATTTCCAACTTTGCCCATTTTGAGAAAAAAAGTAGCAGTTTGGTAGTTAGGACGAAAAAAGGGCCAATCGCGGCGGCGACGACAACAACAAAGCGACTTTACATGCGGTATAACAGTGCGAACCGACCTTGCGCGCCGCAGCATCTATATATTACTATATCATCGAATCCAAACGACAAAAGCTTCAAAAGACACGTCATTGGCTCGCAGTATCCAATCAATCATCTGCGGGGAACTCGGGTGCGATCTACTGCTGCTGCTGCTACTGCGCGCCTTTTGAAACTCGAATGAGTGCCCTTGCATCAGCAGCAGCCGCAGCAGCAGCAGCAGTAGTACACGTAAACCATAGACCAGGGCGACGAGAGACAGCCACCGAATCGGAAAGAGCTTCGCACTGTATACGAAGCTGAAAGCTCGACGCGCGCGCGCGATGATGCAGTGTGTGCAGTGCCGCGCCGCTACCACCACCGCCGTTGCCTGCGTACGCCTGGTGTATATCGAGCCAATTAGAGAAGCGGCGCGGATAGATGTAACGCCAGCTGCTGCCGCTCTGTCTGTAATACCAAGTGCATGAGCGCAATCACTTGACAAAAAAAAAGAGGAAAAAAGGAAAAAAACAAGCAGACGAGTGTTTCACGCTCCAATAGGGACGCGCGGGCGAATCATCTCGTCTATCGTGTCTCTTGCTCGCAAACGAAAGTGACGACTTACATCACGTGTGTGTATGCGTAGTAGTATAGTAGGAGGAGTATGTAGCTCTTGTCGTTAACGCGCAAATCTATGTATGTATGTGTGACTCCGACAGTCGTCGCGCGGCGAGTTCTCCGCGCGCGCAAATCGGAATGAAATCCCTGTGGGTGCAGCACAAGCGGCCGAGCCGACTGTATATACATGAGAGAGTTAGAGCTGCGAGCACGTTAAATCGTGAGGGAAATACTTATTTCTCGCTCCGATGGCTTTTTCATACCCATTTGATTTTTTCTCTCTCTCATTTTTTTCGTTTGCGTATGGCAAGCATTATTCGCTTCCTCCTAATTTTGTTTTACGGTCAACACCGTGCGCGCGCACGAGAATATTATTTCGCGAAACGAACGTTTGGCCGAGGCGAAATATATAATAATACATAATGTTAGCAATAAGATACACTTCGCGTGCTAAACTGTATATGCGTGTCTGCACGATGTGTGGCGTGCGTGTGTGTGTGCCGCGTGCGATGTGTGTGCGAGGGGAGGGGACGCTGAGCGCGTTGCGTGACTGTGGTGTGTGAGGCGTCGAGCGCAGACTCAGGAGAGTCACTTGATTTTGGGCCGTCTGCGGCGAGGGTCGTGTGACCGGGATTGTACCTTATTCTAAGCTTTTCATCTAATAATAATTATTTTTCATCTTTTTAACTTTGGCTTCTGATTCATTCGCATCCTGACCATAACAATAATATCGAGAAATATGTGCAAGAAGCTGCGAGCTCGACTTATACGCTCGCGCCGCAGCGCGCCCCATGATTTTTACATTCGCGGCGGCGGTGGCAGCAGCAGCAATTCGCAAGCAGTTGGAAAAGAATAAGGCAAGCGATGACATAAATTCAATTCATAGCTCTATGACAAAAGTTCAATTGGTACAAAGCCAACATTCTACAGTCTTTTATGCATATACAATACAATACATCTCGGCGAGCTATATACGTGTGTGTGCATCTGTTCTATACGGGCTCGAGTCAGTGCACACCGGTATAACACGTCACACGCACACACACACACATGTACGCACAGTGCACATAGTGTGTACAAACTCTATACACACATACACATACGCAAACGCGCGCACGAGACGTCGCTCGATATTTTTGCTCAGATGCAACTCTGCCTGCGAAACGTACATACGTACGTACGCCTCGAGGGAAATAGCTGTTCTCTTTCTCCTTCTCTCCTTCTCTCTCTCTCTCCCTCTTTCTCATTCTTCTGCCCACGAAACTTTCCCAGGTCTTGAGATATATACACGTACAGTTGCAGGGGTTGTGTACATAGTTATAGCACGTACAGTGGTGGTGGTACGGTGACGGTGGTAACGTTGCGCTGTCGTCGGTTTACGCGCGTGGAGCTCGGTCAACTCGATCCTCGAGCAATGGAAAAACTATATCCCGAGTACATCTGTCTCGTCGCGCTGAGCTTCTCTCTCCCTCGTTCTCCTTATCTTGGGCTTCCTTCTGCTTGTTTTCAGTTTTTTTTCGCCCCTTTTTTTTATCTTTCGTTCTCTCGCCCGCCTTTTTTTTCGTGCACTTTGGATAATGCGCTTACAAGGCGCGCAGTGCAGTGTCGGGGCGATACTCGATAATGCACACGGATGCACCGCGTAGCGAGAGAGAAAAAGAGAAGGAGAGAGAGAGAGAGAGAGAGGACTGTGATGAAAATTAATCGCACTGCAGCATAGCAGGACATCGCGGATTTATCAAGCCCAGAGCCGAGGCTCGATCGACCTAACTCGCTCTTTTCCTCTCTCCAGTGATCCTCCGATTTACCCTCGGTGTATGTATTGTGTATGGTATATAAATGCGTTTAATTATTCAATTAAAGTGCACTTGTAAATGAAATTATTCATCCTGGAAAGCTCCAACGGACGAAATAATTAATTGAAAAGTGTAAGCGTATACGGCATTATATAGTCGAGGTGCTCATGCACCCCGTCGCCGAGAGGCCTATAGCGCTGCAAGCTCGATCCGTATGATTAAATTCTATGGTAAAATTCAGTGAATTAGCCGAATCGAGCGAGAAATGAGCTAAAGCTCGATAGCAAATGTTCACGCAGAGCTTTTCAAAAACGCTGCGGTAGGAGTCAGATCTCACGATTATGACCGATGGATTTACAGGATGAGCGAGCTTTTGAGCGTTTCGAAAATACCCTTTGTGGGTATGAGCGTCTGTGATTAGTGATGTAGCTTCGAGCCACAACTGGTCGAGTGAGATGTAACTCAAGACCAAAAAATGTTATCATAGTCATGATGTAAAACGCGCTGGACTTTGATCTCATTTTTCACTGAAAAAAATTCGTATATATTTTTGTGAAAAATAAAAGAACTAACCACAACATTAAATGGTAAAGGAAAAAACCTAATAAAATTTATTTTCAACATATTTTAGATGCAGGCTCGAGTTGCGAAAAAAGCGATCATTGCGAAAAAAGCTCGTCGCACAAGAGAGGCGGAATCTCCATGGACACGGCCCCATACATACGGTCGAAGTTTGAAAAAGCAACTACGCGATGGATATGAAAAAATAGCTCACCAATACACGTGTTTGCTTGCGATATATAATAAACGACGCGCAATCGTCAAACAAGATGGTGGCGCGCGCGAAATGAAATTTTTCGCTGTCGCGAGCATCAGCAGCCGCGCTACCGCACTTTTATATTATATATAATATACATCAGAATATCATCGAATTACCGCACTCGTTCGGTTACGCTGGGCGTACTTTGCATTTAATATACATATTATCGCGTGCGTACACGTCGTGCTGTGCACGGGACTGCGCTCCTCACCCTTTAAAATTATACGCGCTCTGCCAAGCTCTCTCTCTCTCTCTCTCTCTCTCTCTCTCTGCGTATTGTGAGCTGCAGCTTTGTACGGTGTATATTCAAATTCATTCGTCGCGACCGCGCGACGAGCCAGCAAAAAACGTCGAGGGCCGCTATTACGTATACCGAACAATCCGCTTGCAGGGGGCAAAAAATCCAGGTATTTCCACTCTCTCTCTCGTTCCTTGTCTATCGCCGCGCTCGGTCTAATCTCTCTCTTTCTCTCTCTCGGCTCTGCAAACACGTCTTGAATATTCAGATATTTTGTCTCTCCCTCTCTCTCTCACTTCTCTTTCATTTGCGGGGCTCTATATAGCTCAAGCTCTAGTCCTCTCTCTCTCTCTCTCAACGTTGTTATTTATCGGTTATGCGTGCGGCATATCTGAATTATGGCCATCGCGATTTTCTCGCCCTCTCGCGTGTGCTGCGCTACTCTCTATATATATGCCATATACGTATATTATCGTCGAGGCAGTAGCAGTAGCAGTAGCAGCATCAGCAGTGGGACATTTTTGCGGGTCATGTAGGATACCGCGCGGTTTAATAAGGCTCCTATTATGCGCGCTCCAAACAGCTTAAATTTACGACCTCTCTCTGATCTCTCTCTTTTTTTACTCCAGCTCTTTTTGCTCGACAGTCCCTCTCTCTTTCTCTATAGCTGCATATTTAGCGACGCTATTTATGTGGACGGACATTATTAATACGTACATCAAGACGTTACGGAAGTATTATCCATCGTACCGGGGGTCAAGAGCTTGGCAACGCAAATATACCAAGGCTCGAGTGTATGAAATTTCTCGATCCACGCATCGATCGTTCGTACTTCAAGAATGAACGCGATTTACTAGCTTCGTAGCTTAGCGGTACATAATAGCACCCGTTTCACTCAGCAGTCCTAATTTTAATTGCTGCGTATATGCGCTCCGATCGTTCCTAGAGCTTGCAGCGAGCTTTCGGTAGATCGATGCTGGCTTAAATCTTGACGAGTTTCGAATGCTCGACAAAAACTTCGATAGAATTCATGCCGCTGCACAGCCGTATGTAGCAAGTTATGCTTACGTGCAGCTTACGCGGTGCTCGAGTTCGAGCAACGTAGCTTTTATAAATGAAAATTTGTGTCCACGTGTACGTTTTGGTCCAGCGCCTTGTACGTCGTCGTAACGTACATCCGAGTTTTCGAGCGCAAGTTCGAGTCTCTATGCGAATAGAAAAATTTGATTTCACAACGACGACGACGACGACGACGACCAAGACGAAGACGACGATGTCTCGTGGGAAATGCGCACCCGAGTTCCTTATTAGATATTTAAGGCGCGTGCGCGCGCGCGAAAGTGCGTGAAAAAATGGTCCGCGTCATTCTTTCTCCCTTTCTTGTGGCGGTACACTCGTGCTGTTATGCGTGGAATTTTACGATACCTTTCCCGTTTCTTTCTTTCTCTCATTTTTTTCAGCTCGCTTTCTACTCGGTGAACGTTCCGAGACCCGCGCGCGCGCGTGCATATATTTTCTCTCGTAAAAAAATCTTTCATAAAAGTTCCGATACGGCTGCGCCAGGCGGGGGCGCGCACGCGCGCATTTCTCGATTTAAGCGCAGATTCAACTCTCGACAGCTTTTTTTTTATCTTTATCAATCGTCGTATAACGTATAGATATATATGAAATACGATCTATAGGCATCGTTCTTCGATCATGCCGACAAGTCACGCTGCGACGCGTTTGAGCTTGCAGCAGGTATAGCAGCACATAAACTCGCTCGCATACACACGCGCGCACACAAGCAGATTTTCTTAACGAAGCTATATATATCCAAACTCGCGCGCACACGCGGAAAGTTCGCGCCTGCGAAAGCAAAGAAGTAGTAGTATATAGCAGCAGTAGTAGCAGCAGCACTTGTAATGAAAAAAAGCGCGCCTACGCACTCTATATATGCGGGCATAAAAGCAGCTACAGCAGCTCCGAGCTTTAACAAGATCCGAAGGGGGTAGTTATAGATATGTAAATCGGCTGATCGATCGGCTTGACTAGCGAGGAGGAAAGACCTGAATTACATTTGTATGTAGCTGCCGAGTTTGGGTGTGTGTGCGTGTGCGAGTGCGTCGACGCGTACACCAGAAACACGACGAAGCGAGAGACTGATCAAAGAGATCTTGTTAGCGACTTTAACGGTATGTACACCCACACACGCACACACATGCTATACACGTGCTTATAGAACTATATAGCGAGCTCGCGCGGTGCTTATGTATAGATCGAAAAAATTTGACAAACTCGTTCCCGTATTTGGAGAGCTTTCGTGGACATTTTTTTTCTTTCGTGCTACCTACTTCAATTTTTAACATTATTCTCGGATATCGTTCTAGTATTTTACACTAGTATTCAATGACGATTGTGCGAAACAACTATTTGGAGTTGAATTCGGAGTTCAAACAGCAAGTGGAATTATTTCACCTCTCAAAGAACTATCTTGAGAGTAACGAGATTTCCCTTGTACTTACTGGGAATGAGACGCCCTCGAGGAATTGTACATGCGCGTGATCTGCAGATCGAGCTATCGCTATATACGTACACGCCGTACTGCTTTTTCGAAAATCCAATTTGAAAACCAATGCACGGTTGTACGCGAGCTTGCGCGAATGCTACACTGAAAAAGTTCACTCCGGCACGAGCGAGTCCAATATGACGTACAATTTTGATAGAAATGAAAAATATCAATAAGCCAAAACTCCCAATGTATTTTTGGTTGCATATAGGCCGAAATTTCTTTCAAAATATCTCAATGCAGCCTCGACGCCAGGAAGCGAAGCCGCGCGTGATCACGTGGGGGAGAATGAAAAAAATTTCCATCAACAAACTCGCATGCGTATATACGGCGCACTCGGAAAAAATTTTAAGCTAAAGTCAAAATGACCGGCTCCCTCCGCTTTGTCCCTCTTCCTCCCTCCTCGGGATGTTTGCATATAACAGCTGCCTGTATACGATCGCAGCTACTGATCCACATCTCTTAAATTTCGCGATCGTGTCTACGCTGATCTATTTTGAGTCCACTATCGCTGCTCGCACGCTATCGCACGCTTGCGGACGAGATATACGGATGACAAAAGTACGCGCGAGTATAAGAGTGTGGACACGCGGTGTATGTATCGGCCATTAGATTTTGCACCTCGAGCCAACTTGGCCTACAATAATATACGATCGCTGCGTGCCAGTCCTCCATATACACGTATCCAAAGTAGTATGGATGCCATGGGAAATAAATGAGAGAACTATAGAGGGCGAAAGCTCGTTACAGCGATCCCGGGGACACAACGACGATCGAGCACGCGGATTTGGCCCTGCGCTTTCCGCGTAATTGGATTATTCATGCGCCGCTCACGCGTGCCTAGGATCTCAGCTCTACATCACGAACGCCTGTATTCGCGATTCGTGCGACAATTTTTATTTTTTAAGTGAAACCTGTACTGTAGCATTGGATATTATGAGTAAACCCGTAAAAAAGAGCGATCGGTGATTCTGAACACGATATGCTACCATTTTTGCTTCCTCTTTTACTGAAAGTCCCGTGATTGACTGAAAATGATGAATTTTTTGAATGAGGGGTCGCAAGTCGATTTGATTACGTATATGCAAACACGTCTGCACGCACAACCCTTGAAATAATTAACAATTCTGCTATGAACAATACACCATCATGAATAACACTGAATCGACCAAATATCAACCCTGACTTATATAATCCTGTCTTCACTTTGTCACTTGTTGATTTACAGATACAGAGATACTCGCCATCTAGTAATAGAAGCTGGCCTTAATTATGATTTCTTAAGCATAATTATGATTATTTTTGAGAAAAAATCTTTGCCATAGAATTAGAAACTGTATTGTATAAGTGTTGCGTGACACCTATGTAAATGTATATGGCGCAGACACACCCTAGAATAACTAAAAATTAATTTTCCTATATTAATCCTACATCGAAACCGTAACTCGGCGCATTACAACTTGAACATGAAAGCTTATTTTTGATTTTACGAATAGCGCCGAATGATAATCCTAAGTCGCTTATTCATATATACGCCCGTTAACACAAATTAATATTATATACTGTACCGATCATAGATTAAAATTCAAAGAGCTCATGCCCGCAGCCAACATCGATTTCAAAATGAGAAATATATTTAACACGTTTAAATTAACAATGAAATTTCACGAGTGTATAATTCGGCCAAGAATCGAGTGCAGCGGCGAGAGCGAAACACGTCAAACGCTGGCGTATTTTGACTTTGGTTTCAGTACAGGAGCAATCGCGCCGCGCAAGGCTACACATATACCGCACGCGAACGCGTGTATATACCTGCAGACACGGCCCAGATTTCATCTTTAGCATTATTATCCCCACACAAAGGCTGAGCAGCGGCGGCGGCGGCGGCGGCTATACGGAGAGGTGGTGTTTGTCAGCTTGTGTATGTGTGGTTTGCATCAAATTTAAGCTCCGCGAGCGTGTCTATGTATACGCGTATATGTATACGCGTAGTTCCGTATGCGCCGTGACTACAGTCGCTGTATACAGTACCACCACCAGCACCCCTACCCACACGCGCGTGCATAAATACTCGAGGAGAGCAAATCTAATAACGCACCTCGAGAAAGCTCCAGCACTCGCGGCGTCGGCGGCGCGTTTATGCGCCTCCTTATACGGTATACCGCGTCTACGCGTAGACGCCGCGGCTTGTTGCTGCGCCCCGCGATCGAAAGAATGCCTTTTAGATTAGATTCAGGTAACGGCGCAGCAGGGGTACAGGATCTTCAAAGGAATTTGCACTCGCGCTGAGAACTCGAGTATATACGGCTGCAACTTCACACTGCGAGTGTGCGCGTGAATACTATATACGTGCGGGCTTTTCGAGTGTAAGTATACGCTATATACTTAGAAAATTGGCTCATATGGAAATATACACACGAAGAGCTTGTCAATTTGCTGAATTTACATTACTGCAAGAGCAGGGAGACGACGGTAAACACGACTAGTTAGATTTTAGTTAATGTGATTGCGAATCGTGTAAACGAATTATACTGTAAGGATTCATTGTAGAAACAAGATGTTGTTCATTTTTATCTCGAGTTTTAAAATATTTTCATTACAACATAATTGCTAGTCCTTAAAGTAATGAAAAATCGATAATTCAAAGATACACACTCACGCACGAGTATACATTTAACGCGCAAGTCGGCTTATAAACGAAGTTGCGCAAGCCTGAAAGTTTTATATGATTCTTCGCTTCGCGTTATATACTTTATCGGAAAAGGGTTACCCCCATCAGCGTCGGCACGAGTATTCACATTATCGTAATACATTTAAAGTTTATCGCGGAAGTAGCTCGCTCAACGCGTACGCAGAGGAGTGCGTATACTTATGTACACACGTGCACCGCCGAGCTTATATACGGATAAACGTATGTGTGTGTGTGTATACAAACAAAGTTCCAGCTTTATAGAATATAGTCCTATCGTACGTAAGCACGTGTGTGTACGCTTGTGTGCAAGGATCTGCTACCGAGCGAGGATAAATGTACGAGCTATTGGAAAGTTCGACACAAACGCGAGATAGAAAATTTTGCTCGCGCACCAAGGGGGTATATAGAGGATGAGGGCGAGGAGGAGTAAGAGGAGAAGGAGGCAAGCTAGCGGGCGGCGGGTGGGCCAGTGCAAGCCGGTAATCAATTTCCCCGGTATCTTTACCGATACACGCCTATTAAATCCGGAGATCTTAAAGCTTCCCACCATATCTGCCTGCATGCCTGCTGCCAAAGTAGCTCCACTCGCGCGAGCAGCGGCAGCACGGCTATATATACACGGAGAGGTCTTCTGGGGATACGCGAGCGGAGCTGTAACTCGCAGTACTACGCGGTATATACCTATGTATATATTTTAGCGGAAGCACATCCTTATATACATACGGATTCGCGCGGCTTAGCTCTGCCTCTGCCTTCACCTCTCGTTGAAGAAATGATGAGAGTTTAGTCAACGAGGGGATATTCAGGCGCTGAGGAGCAGCGCACGGCATTTTTAATTCATCGCTCGAGCTAGGCCGCGGATTTTCATTTCTTCCTATATACTTATATACACATATAGAGCAGCACCCGATGAAATTACCAACGTGCACTATGCGCTGCCGCCGCCACACGGCGCATTACATATAAAACGTCGCAGTTTATCTAGTATGTTAATTGCTACTGAATTATTTAAATTACAAATGGCAAGAGGGATGTAATTAATAATGCCCGTGATAGATCAACTACACGCGCGAGCATCGCTAATCATTCGAAGCTGCTGCTGCTGCTGCTGCTGCTGCTGCTGCGCCAGACACCGACGAGTAGTGTGCGTTTTATCGTCCGACCAATTTGCCTCGATGCAGCAGCAGCGTGATTTTCGATAACGACCACCGCGCCGCGAATTAGGCCAGCTTCTGTCTTCGATCGGTTGGAGCTACGTGTGTAATTCCGCGTTGAATTATGGAGCTGAAAGGGTTGTCAATGACGGGAGGCTGGGACGTAATAATTTTTCACGCTTCGTTTGAGTTATTACTATTGAATTAATTTTAACATCAACTTTGATACATTAACAATGTTTAAAAATATCGAAAACAAATAACAAGCGTTTTACAAATTGAACCATTTCCTCATTTTGGAATAGAACCATTTGTGCAGGTCTCCGTCTTTGGGAATAAAAAGCGATTCCTCGGGTTTTCCGAGACAAGCCTCCAGTATGTCATCGGGCATGACGTCTGCCATGAGGTCGAGGAATTCTTCTATCGGACACATGGGTTGATCGCATCCAGGAATAACCAACTCCTCGAATTCCGTGGGGATTCCGTAGTAATATACCACCTGAATATCGTAGGTTGATTTAAAAATTGATTCGAATCTTTATCGATTTATCGTATTTACCTGGATATAATATTGGGATTCTACTTCGTGGAGCTCGAAAACAATGGCACTCGAGTATTCCGGTATAAAGTTCCACCACGAATCCATGGCTATCAAAATTCCCGCCAGATTGTTTTCGTGCGCGCTATAGAGGTGAATCTTCGGAGTCTTTTTGATATCGTCGATCGAAAGATCATTGAGCATTTTCCTCAAAAACGTACCTATTGCGATCAACGAGATGAGCGCACCAAGATTTAATCAAACGCACGGGTTGGAAATGACAAATCTTAGTCTTTATCGTTACCTCCGTGTAATTTCTTCATCAGCGGGCTATAGCTTTCGGCTCTGTAGTGAAAAACTGTGGCACCGATAACCGGGCCATTTGGGAAGTAGATTTTCGTCCACTCGGGTAATTCGAGACCCATCTCGCGCTCGGCCATCAGCGTGTGGAAAAGATGGAAAATCGCCTTGGTGTCGTTGACCTCGCGTCCCATCAAAACCGTCAAGTTTTTCATCAAGTCTCCGAATTGAAGAAGGTCTTTCTGGTATTCGGCCGACTGCTGGACGCGAGCGCGTTCTTTTTGATAACTTGAATTATGATAAATCGTGAAAAATAAGCCGAAGAAAATTCGAATAATGAAAAAAATGAAGATTACGCAAGACAATCTGTAGGTCGCAGAAAAGCATTGACTTCATGTGGCATGGTGAAAAATGGAATTGGTTGCCAGTCTATCCCGTCTATCCAAACTTGTTTGTCTTTCGGTGGGTATAAACCGGCTAAAACCATTAGCAAGCTCATTTTGGTTCTTGTGAAATCGGTACTTGTCGCGGATAATTCGGTTGGATCATAATAAGGTCCCAAAAATTCATTGTACCTCTTTCTCAAAGACCTTCCGATTTCAAATTCACGTCTTTTTCCACTCTATACACGAGTATACAAAAACATGTATTAATTTGTGTAAACGTTAATTTTTAAATTATTGACTCACATTGGTTAAATCTCCAGCGTGCAATGGATAAAAACTAGTATTTAGATACGGATCATTCGGATAGTATCCCAGCGGTGGGGGTTCTGGCAAACGGTCACCGTGCCTGAACACCTGAACAATCGAATAAAATTGTCATTGAATGATTAAAAAAAATTCTCTAGCTGAAACAATCAAAAACTTACAACGCTAATTTTTTTCAAGGATCCACGATAAGGCGTAGCCGAGTCAAGATAAATTTGAACCGCCAACAGGCACAATAAGAAGAAGAATTTTCCCATTGTGGATTTGGCAACGAGGTAGAGCTACGTCAAATAATTCGAATACGGTTTTAGTATTCCCAGCTATGAAACTAATTCTGCAGCAAATAACCGAGTTGAAAAGTATTTTGTATGTTTAGCTGTAACATAAATTTTACGATGAAACTCGACTATAACTTTTAGCATATTTTATCTTTTACGCTTGAATACACAAAATAATTATCAGAATTATGCAGATCGTTTTAATTGATTATAAGTTCATCTGTGCACACGGATAATATTATTAATTTGCTTACCAGACTGAAAAGGAAGAGAATAAGTATTGCACTCGCAATTAGTTAATGCCGACTCAACTTCAATTGAACGACTATAGCCTTCAATACTAATTCAACAATAAGGTAAGAATATCGTTAATTTTGTAATACGTTATTTTGATGTTGTGCCTATGTTTATTTATTTAGTACGTAATGTAGCGAAAACGCTATTAGTTCGGTTAATTTACACTTGAATACTTCTCATAAGCACGTGTCTATAGTATAACACAATACACATGTAAGTCACAAATTGATGTTTATATTATAACTCACGCAATAGATTGAGTTATTTAATTGAAACAAACTCAGCTTTTGTTTTTTCAATTATGAAAATAATTATGTTCAAAATCATATTTATATTATCATGAATGAAAGAAATCACAAAATTTAAATTTAATAAAAGCGATGAAATCCATCCCAACGACCGTTTAGAACAAAAACGTTGTAAGATGCGATTATTTGAGAAATAAATGAATGTCTAGGAGTCGCATAAACTTGGCATTCCGTTCTGTTAGATTAGTTAGTTTATAACCAAAGAACAATTTTTTATGTTCAATTGATGCCTCATTATGGCGATTTTTTCTGACGATCCAGTATTGCGTGGTTTGCATTTTGATGGATATAATTATGGAGTCAAGAATCCCGAAAAAACGAGGTGAGCATTTCAAATTTTGATATAAAAGTAGAGTAAACTCAAAATTCTATCGCATCCGTTATAAACAAAGCAAATCGTGCATTACTGTTTGAAGATAATTTTAAGACTAACAATTCAATTTTTTTGAAAGATACGGCTGCATCAAGAAGAAATGTTCTGTCAAGCTACTGATCAATGCTTCGCATGACCCAAAGACTATCAAAATAGTCGGACAACATAGCTGCTATAAATCAACACATCAATCTTTGGCAAAGCGCTTATTACGAGTGGCTCTAAAAGATAAAGCTTCTAGTGCTCCCCCAAAAACTTATCCTAAAGATATTTTTGATGCCGTATGTAAAGAGTGAGTAAGTTTTGTTTCTTAATAATATTTTCCATGTAAGTGATTCGATTTACTTTACAGAAAAAAGTCTTTAGCAATTGAAAAAAACGATTCAACGAGCACTAGATGAAAAACAGAAGAAATTTGACAGCTCGTAAATTACAACGGAGTACATCTAGATCCAGTTGCATAAAAAAAGAAACTTTCGCGCCCAATAGCTAGGTACTGAGTTTTTGAGTGTCACAATTATCAAAAGCACTTTTCAAACACACTTGATTCACATAGTGCGATTATAAGATTTTACTAATTTTTAAATATACAAATCATATTTTATAGGTTATGCTAATTTTGATCAACAAATCGATACATTTTAATCATTTTAAAGTAAAAATATTATTGAAAACTTTATGTATATAATAATTTTTTATTTGTCTAGTATCCTATAACTATTGCATCATTCCATGATTAATCCGTTTGACTTTTTTAGCAAAAAAAAATGTCCACATAAAAGCTATGCAAAAAGCTCAACTTTTATTTGTCTAATCTAATAAAATGTACGTATTTCACTACAGTATGGTGATCATTCCAAATAAATCAGATAAACGCAAAGATCCATTTGTGTATAATTATAATCTTTCGCATCTCATTTATTTTTCAATTTTATTGATACAAAATGCATATTTAATATGAGTAAGAGCTGCAAGCGATGGGAATGTTGAAATTTGTTAATTTAACGACGATACACATTTTGCATTACAACACCATATTAAATGTAGAAAGCTTTTGAGCATTTACGCGTTTCAAATGTCGCAACATAATTCAGCCTGCTGAAAATACCTTCTTCAGATTGAAAAATCAATTAATTGACACGATGGACAAAGTAATCAAAATTAGCCCCTATCGCCATTTTCAATTTGTCTCATTTTATAATCAATGAAATGATTCTCTGAGGAATCGTAACCACCGTACAACACCAAATTTATAAAAGGTCGAGAAAAAAAATTGAAAATTTTCAACAAGCGCTGATGATTCCGCTCCTCCTATTTCCCCTTTAGATTCCACTGGAAAAGCGTGAAAGCTAATGATTCGAGAGAAACTTAACGGGGCTTCAGGCTCGAGGATCGATTTTTTCGCTTTGATAGACTTTTTAGACAGAGGGTTTAGTTTTCTTACCAGCCCTTGACGCCGAAGATTAAGGGGGCAAAAAGAGAAAAGAAAAAAAACGAGTGCGTGCAGAGGCTATTAGAAAGATAATGGAATTTCGATGGACCGTTTGATCGTATACGGCAAACTTCGGCATCGATTGATTCTCGCGGTTTGTGTTTGGTCGAGCCGATACGAGAAACGTCATTTACGTCGGCAATGCTTCGCCGAGTATACATTATTTAACGCCGTTCGAAATGGTGCACGAAATACCACTGGGATTGAAAGAACGACCCCGCCCTGCTGGTTTAATCGATCTAGTATATCGCCCGACACCTCTTCCTGCAACGATAAGTCAATTATTTTTCTAAAAAAAAAAATTATTTCCTGCGTTGACGAGTGGCTGATGGTCGTGAAAGTGATTTCATCGATCTATACTCTGGTGGTGACTGAGAGGGTCACTGATCGGGTTTTTACTGCAGTTCAGGGTGAAAATAATGTCAAATTTTAGGGTCATGCAGGAAACAAACAGATGTCGCAATTCAACTCGCCGATAACCATTGTGTGGATAAGTAATCTCCAAATGAACGATTAATATATTTTTTACATTTTTTCGTTCGTTTCGTTACGATCATTCAAACGATCATCGAGAAGCTAGAGTAAATGAGAAATTTTTAAAACATAAATTTTTCAAGATTTGTACTGAATATTTATTTTAACAAGTTACGTGGTATCTTTTTTACATCTTGTAATTTCAGATGCATTAAAAGTTGATGAGAGTGATTCTTACGTTTTCCTCCTGACATATTGTAAAGCAAGAAAGATAATGAGAGGTTCGTACGACCATTTCATTAAAAATTTCAGGCAAATTTTGAGTTTTTTTTATGCAAATGAAATTTACATATATTATTTCTGTAATGATTAAGCATGCCTTGATTCAAATTTACAATGTGATGGTACAAGTTGTAAGACGATGAAAAAACTCGATGAAAAAATGAACGTGCCCCAGTTGCCCCGGTTAACTTGCAAAAAATGAACAAGAGAAAAAAATTGACGTTATGGAAGCACGAGATTTATACACGAGCGAGTTATCAACTTTCCTACAGGAAGTTTTCTCGAAAAAGTACAAGAAAAAGAAAATGTCATTTAATTTTTTTCGGTATGTAATTATTCATAGCGGCACTCTCACCTGACGGTTATACGCTGTTATCTCGGAGGAATTTTTCTCCAAAATAGCGCCTGGCGCGACGCGACGAAGAAAAGCACAGTAGAACATCGGCCGAAACAACCTCGAAAATCGTTTCTCGCTGCGATTGCCTACATCGCGCGCGATAGTCATTCAAACTCGTGTGCGAAGAACATTTAACCGTAACACGTAGCGGTCGTAACAACGAAATTATCATTTCACGAAGCTCATCCGCGTGCATATTATAATTTGCATATCTGCCGTGCGTGCGGATCGAAAGGACCGAGCTGGAGCCGGCTTCTAGTATCCTACGTTGGCTTGTACGTATAACACACTGTGCGCACGCGTTAAACCTATATCCTCGGGGCTTCCTCTCCTATATTAATCAAGAGCGATGTGTGTAGACAAATTTTGTAGCCAGCCCGGCGAATTTTCGCGTACACACGCTCATCGGCCGACTAAAGCCATTACACGCGAGTAGTAGCCTTACAAAGGGCTGGGCAAATATAATCTCAACGAGTGCAGAATGGCCGGCTTTTTTGCAGCGAGGAATTTTCATGCTGAATAAATTGTATTCTCTCCCAGTTGGCGGCACGCGCACAGTTCGTATTTGCATAAATACTATTACGTCGAGAAAAATGTTTATCGAGTTCCAAAGTCTTCTTCGTTTTTTTCTATTTTTTTTTAAGTAACCTCAAGAAGTAATTAAGGCTGTTTTTAAAAACGCACTCGGGTCAGCCACAAAGAAACCGTACGCAGAACGAATGCGAGAGCCCGCGCGTGTATGTGCAAAAGGATTTTCGGGACGCTTGCGTACGCACACATAAATATATTTGGCCAAAAAATGTCGAGCTCGAAAATACCAAGTTTATTCAATGAATTAGTAAAACAAAGGCCGTAGCAAGGTCGTATATAGTCGCAACGTCGTCGTAGTAGTAGTCGTCGCGCGCTAGTACCCCGTGCTGCTGCAGCGGGTGACACTGGGTAAAGCTTTTTCAGAGGCGAGTAAAAGGCGCTTAGTTCGTTTTCGCCGTGTGTGCGTACATGGCGTGTGTACAGTACGGTGGAGCCGTTGGAAAAACGCTTCTCTCTCTCTCATATTTGTACAAAACAAGTCCATTATACACGCAGTCCGTGTATATACGTATTAGGCGTACCAGAAAATTCAGTGCCGCTGCCGGTGCAGTGCGCTACCAAGATCAAAGCGAGCTAGAGGGAATGGATAAATAAAAATTTTATTTGGTTAGAATATTACGAGTCTAAGCAATACGCTCACTCGGGGATGGGGTACACACAGTATAGCCAGCCGCCTAACTATATAATTGTTAATATTTGTGCGCATTTTATCTAATGCCCCGCATATATATACTCGCGTCAGCCGGATAGATTCGCATACGCGCCTCTAATGCGTTTTAGTCATTCTTTTTCCAGTCGTGTGTCGACGCACTCTCATCCCGTGCATGCTATACCTATATACGCACTCGAGCTAAAATTGAAAACTCTCTTTTGGCGCGTGCGAACGGGAATGTAATCTATCGTCGATAGGCTAATACACTGAAAATTGAGTAATCGCGCGCGCACGTACCTAGCTCATATGTATAGAATATATATAAATGTGATCGCAGCAGCGACGATCCGACAATTTTATTGAGCGGCTAAATTGCCTATGTGCTGTGTGCTAGACACTGCACTATACTAGCTGCGTGCAGCTGTTATCAGGCTAGTACTTAGCTGTAAAATGCAGCGTTATAAGCTGAATAGTCGTTACTATCTTATCTTGCATCTGCAGGCTGCTTCCTTATGGGGTGTATATAAGATAATTTCTCTTTCCCTTTCTCTCCTTGTGTCTCCTCGAGCTTGCAAGCTCTCGCTCTTTCGGCTGCTGTCGCAAAGCGGAAGATTTTCTCGTTCAACTCGCTCTCGGAGCTGCTGCTGCTGCTGCACTGCTAAAACCGGAGCCAATTGTCGCCGTTTTCGACGACGGTGACGACGATGCAATCGAGGAAAACCCTTATAGGTACTGTTAGCTACGAGATTATATTGGGGAATCTTGTTGTAACGATTTATAGGTTCACAGAGTACACGTGATTCGGATAGTTCTACGTCGTTTCCCATGCACTTTGTATTGTAAACACGATTCACCAATATAACGCGTATACATGTATTAATTACGATTCGTATATCTATTAGGATTGTGCGAGTACGTATTAATTTTTCGAGGTTTACTCATCGAGTTCGAGTCGGGTTTTAGGCGATTCAGAAAAGTTCGAGTACCTTAACTCCGAATCCATCGTGATTTTCGTTAGCTTATAAGTATGCATGTTAATTTATCTTATTTATAGTTTCAATTAATTTCTTAATAAGGCTCGATCAATTGAAGCTTTTTCAGGGGCTTGCATAGTTTTAATACGTAAACGGACGTCAAACGAAGGAGACGGGAATTTACCTCTCATGAATTTTTGGTCATAGAATATAATCTAACGGAAACTGTTGCTTTCTTGCACCAGATTTAGCCTCGTGTATGTCGATGTGCGACAAGAGGCGTCTCTCTTCGTCCAACTTCAAGCGGACCTCCGGTTGACCTTCTGCCGCTCATCATGTATGCATTATGCACGTGGCACACTATGCGATTCACGCGTGTGTATTTGTTTTGGATAATTCGCATGAGAATTATTCTGATTTATTTGTGCCCATAAATAATACCAGTTCCATTTTATTTATGACTATATATATTGTGTTTGTATTCAGCGTATTTTTTGTTGTCTCTTTTCGTCTAGTATATTTATCGTAGTACTTTTGAAAATCTGTTATTTCTCTCCCACAACGTGCCTCGAAGCTACGTGAAATATTTGATTTCCTTGCGTATTTCGCTCTTGGATTTAACGCATTTGATTGATCGTGATCATACGGGCACATTTGGTTATTATTCAAGCTTTTTTTTCATTCAACTACGAGCTTGCAAAACAAAAAGAGAAAAATAGTAGAAATGTAGATCCATCCAATCTATCAATACGATTTAATTGTTGTGTGCGTATAATGGAATACGGTCGTTTATATGCAAAAAAAAAACAGAGTGGAGAAAAATTATCAAATAAACTATAGCGTGAATGTTCCCGGTATGTTATGTATAAAAAATCAAAAGGAATAGGTTTCTACTTATCCTCGTTGATTTTTTTCCGGCTTGTAAAACTCGATACTGCACGCGTAACATTAAAAAAGTATCGCGAAGCTTTAAAATAGAGCTTGCGGTACGTTCTTCTCATTCTCAGCTTCTCAATTTTCCTTTATCCATCCATGGAAATAGTACATATTTATAAATTTAAGAATGTCGTCACGTACTCGTTCTCAAAGTGCTCATATAACTTAGAATAAATTAGAGTGTCGGGTATATTGCTCTTTCTATATATTTTTACCCCGTCGGATGGAGGCGTGATTCTCATTGCGTCATTGCTTATAACGTCATCGTTTGCGCTTATCTATAAGCCTTTCTCAGCACGTTTCGAAGAATTCCGAGTACACGCTATTCTGAAAAAAAATTGCACCGAGCGGAATAAATTAGTAATCAGCTGGGGTAGGAGAAAAAGAGGAAGAGATACAAAGAAAAATTTTAAGCCGGAGACAGATTCATAGTTGACCATATATAAATGAAAGTAAAGGCCTCGAGTCTCAGCTGCGGTACGCTACGCGCGATCATAATAAAAATTTGTCGAAAGCCATAAAGCCTGCGCGAACCCTTGCCTCGCTCAAACTTTCAACTACGTCTATTTCTCCTGTAGCAGTAGTGTAGTTTCGCTCTTGCAGTTTCTTGCGCGCAGTCACTTCTTAACGCATGAGGCAGCAGCAGCAACAGCGGCTCTTGCGCGATTCGCACAAACCGAGGAAGAAGTAACATATATATATACGTATAGTCGTCGAGCTACGTGGGGGCGAGTTCGCGAGCTGCTTGAGCTCTCAAGCGATAATTCTCCCAACTCTCCGCGAACACCGACATCCATATAGCACGAGTTCTTCCTCTACATGAGCAACATCCATACATCCTCTCGGTTCTGTTGCTGCTGCTGTTGCTTGCGAGTTAAGAGAAAAAGCGCAGCACGGGATGGAGGACAAGACCAATAGGACTATTATCGTTTTTTTTTTTTTTTTGAAATGTTTATTTAACGTACAGTAAAGACTTGAGTGTGTATAAGTACTCGAATTTTAGGACAGTTAAAATTTAATAAAACTGAGTGTTGTATAATAGAAGTTATGAAGCAATTCCATTCTTATTTTTAAGGATAAAACAATTTGATTTAATATATCTACTTAAAATTATAATTACTCCATCAATTATAATTGGCAATTTATCGTTGCCCATTGTTAGCTCCGTTTCTATTCAAGTATAAGGATCAATTGACTGAGATTTCGCTCGGAGTAACGATTTAAAGATTTAAAGAAGCCATAATACAGCTACGTCCCAGTATCTGCAGCACTTTACGGCATAGAGATATGTCCATGTGTGCTCGTTGCTGCTAACGCAACTGCAGGCAAAATAACAATATTTCTTAGGGTGACGCAGGCGATTCTCGCGTCGTGCCAACAAGAGTCATTAAAAAAAGCCGTTCCACGAATGGCTGATAAAGAGAAAAAAGGGGACACACTCACACACAAAGTCGTCCGATATGCCTCTCTCCCTCCGAATGTATAGTAGAGCACAGTAGCTGCACAAGGAAGTAGGAAGAGCGGTAGCGGCGGCTCCATTCGTTTTCTACGCCTCAAAGGACATAGGATCCATCGGTCGCTCGACGAAACTACCAACGAAAGAGAGATGAAAGAGAGAGAGAGAGGAAGGGAGGGATAGAGAAATAGGTCGACGAACCTGATCGATCTTACCGTTTTCACCTTAAATCACGCGAATGAAGCAGCGTCGAAGGCGCGACGGGGGGCAGCGGTATAGCTGCTGCTGCTGCTGCGCTATCGGTCTCGAGGAGCATTGGCTTCTCTCTCTCTCTCTCTTCTCCGTCTCTCTTTCGTTATACGGCAGACAGGTCTCTATCTCTTGCACGTGCACAGCCGCAGGATCTCCATAAAGAGGCTCCAGCCAGCCAAAGCTCGGCCAATGCCGCTACCGCCGCTCACTCGTACACGTGCAGCAAGCTAGAGCAGCCAATCGATCGGAGCTTTTTGCCCCCCTGAGGCGTACGTTATATACTACTACCACGGACCAACGTCTTTCTTGTTGATTATAACAGTGAATGGATGTGAGTGTGTCCGTGTATGTGTGTGGACAATCTGCTTGCTGATTCGGATAGCAAAAAGCTTTGGTGTATTATCCATCCGGTTGCACAGGTAGCTGCTAGCTGCGATGGAGCAGCTCGTTTTTGTGCGCAGTTTACATCGTTCGTCGTCGACGACTTCTCTCCTCGATTCCAAAGTTTTTCCATTTTTCGGGTATAGATATGCTGTAACGATGAGTTATTTCTGGTAAACAATTGGTAACGATATTTTCATGTTGCAGCTTCGTTTTCCTCCTTTATTTTTTCTCTTTCTCTTCGAGCTCGACAAGAGAAACAATTTCATGTATACGAGGAGAGAATAAATGAATATTCTTGTTTCGAGACAGAAGAAATAAGAATCGGAATGAAAAAAAATAATAATAATAATAACAGCAGAAAAAAACAGAAATTTGATACAAATTATCGAAACTCTTTTCGAACTCGTATAAATTGGATCTATGAAGTGAACCATAATTTTACAAATCAAAAAATGTACTCTTTATTGAGTGGATCATATTGAAAAAATGTTGTAATTTTTTGGTATCGGAATTTCCTGCTATTGAATTTACAAGAGTAAAAAATCAAGAGCAAATTTTTTTAATATTTTTATACAGCATTTGGTTTCATGACTGTTATTTTCAAAACTTTGTTTCATTTCCTTTTGTGTTTGAGTTTCCATTATAATTGGTAGATAAAATAATTTATCAACAAAAATTAAATTTTAATTTTTCATTCTAGGCGACTTAATGTCTTTACATAAGAAGTCAAGAATTCGTAAATTAAACTTCCAACCTCTCTCTCTGTGGATTCAGGTAGAATTTGGCCTAGAGATCTTGAATGTTCAGAATTTCCATGTAATTTATAATGAGAGGCATGTAAGTAGTCGGAAGTTAATATTTGGATTGTATTACGGTTGACGTGGTAAGGCCTATATATTATATATACGTATAGTTACGCCGGGAATATAGAGGAACAATAGGAAGTGCAAAAGTATGAGAGAGAGAGAGAGAAAGAGAAAGAGAGAGAATCGAGAGTCTTGTAGCTCTAGTTGAAATTCAGCTGACAGAGTTCGTTACTTTTCAACAACACGTAGTAGTGGTGTCAATGCGAGATGGAGCGATGGGGAAACTGTGACTTTTGTTTCGAAGAAATTTCCTTCTAACGTCATCGTCTGCTAGTTTTTGCGCTGTTATATGCATCTTGTAGCGACGAGCTTCTGCAGCTTGTAGGATATAACACGCAACAAGCGCGCGACGAGCGCTGCTATAGTAGCGGGGATCGCATCACATTTTTTCGCTCTGCTAACTCCTTTTTCCTTTTTTTCTCCTAACAGCAGCTTCTGCCAATCTCTGTGTCAATGCGCTATATTACTTCTGTCAGCTTCTCAGTTGACAAATTGAAAAGGGGGAAAAAAAAGAAGAGCGAATAACAATGTTATAACACGGGCTCGCGCGGGTTAGTAGTAGCGCGGGCCTTTTTGCAGGCAAATCAAGGCGAGCTATTTTGCGAAAATTCAACGTATTTAATTAAAATTTAGCTCCCTCTCTCTCTCTCTCTCTCTCTTTCTCTCTCTCTCGCTCTCGGGGTCGAGGCGCAAAGAATACGAAATAAAGCCGGGAAATTTTCACGAAACGAAGCGAAGCCACTACACGCGCACATGGTCCTCGCTCTCTCTCTCTCTTTCTGGCTGTGTGTGCATGTGTACGTATAAAACTCATTGTATTCTCTGCGTTTGAACGCAAAAGGCATCTCTTTCTCTCTCTGGCTGCGTACGGAGACACGCACACTAGCATATACCAGCACTGCGCGCGCGCATGTACGTACGTATTATATGGCGAGTGCAAAAGTACACGAGAGAGAAGAGGCTAATTTCTGTTCACGCGCGAGTGGCATGGCAGCAGCGTAAGCTCGATTCACCAAGCGAGAGTACCGCGTGGTAGAGTCAGCGCGCACGAAGGGCCTCAACCATAGCCAAGATAAACAAGATAATTAAAAGATAATGAACGGATAGCGAGGGAGCACGTGTGTGTATGTGTGTGTAGGGTAGGTAGAAAGAGACTTGATGCAAGAAACTTGATCCTGAGCATACGTACAGTCTTTGAATTGCCCTCTCTTTCTCTTTAGCGCACAAGGCTCGAGTATAGTCCACGCAATATATGAGCAATTCTCCAAATGAAACGCATTTTTGGAGGTAGAATCGCGGCAAATTTTTTTTTTAACCTACGCGGATACGGACCCCCAGGAAATGTTTTTGGGGGTCCTAGGAAAATGTAACCACGTAGGAACCATTGAAATTTCAATAGTGCTTATTTTTACAGCTACTTTTGTGATTTAGAGGACGAAAAATCATGTTTTCTCGTAAATTCGGCTAATTACTCAATTTCTAAGTCGCTGAAAAAGTATCAAAACTCATCTAAAAAAAATAACTGGCTACTGTGTTCGATAGGAAATTTTCTCAGCTGTCCAATGGTGGTATCAGATTTTCCGATAAGTCGCACATTCACCGAGAAAATCGCCATCAAACGTGCCAAGCTAAATATCTCGAAAAACCCGGTACGGAAAAAGTGATCTTTGAGGTTTAATTTCAATTTTTCCTCGTGAAAATGAAATTTATCGAAAAATCTGAATACGCTATGAGAAAGCTGAGGAAATTTCCAATCGAAAGCATATCTTCATTTATTTTTTCAGTGGAATTACGAACTAGTTTTGATTGTAGCGAGCCGGAAACCTCGCGACCGCGCTGGATCAGCTCGGAAACAGAAAACAGCGAACAACGTGAAAGAAATTCCCATGTATAACATTGTAATTCGACTCAAAAAATAAATGAAGATATGTTTTCGATAGAAAATTTCCTCATCTTTCTCATGGTGTAGTCAGATTTTTCGATAAATTTCATTTTCACGAGGAAAAATCGAAATTAAACCTCAAAGATCACTTTTTCCGTACCGGGTTTTTCGAGATATTTAGCTTGGCACGTTTGATGGCGATTTTCTCGGTGAATGTGCGACTTATCGGAAAATCTGATACCACCATTGGACAGCTGAGAAAATTTCCTATCGAACACAGTAGCCAGTTATTTTTTTTAGATGAGTTTTGATACTTTTTCAGCGACTTAGAAATTGAGTAATTAGCCGAATTTACGAGAAAACATGATTTTTCGTCCTCTAAATCACAAAAGTAGCTGTAAAAATAAGCACTATTGAAATTTCAATGGTTCCTACGTGGTTACATGTTCCTAGGACCCCCAAAAACATTTCCCGGGGGTCCGTATCCGCGTAGGTTGAAAAAAAAATTTGTCGCGATTCTACCTCCAAAAATGCGTTTCATTTGGAGAATTGCTCATATATGTAGACTTTTGCACGCGCGGAAACGCGAACATTTCATGCTGCAATCTACCGATAGAGTTCCACGTATACGCGAGCTGCACACGCGCTCGAGTGTGCATAACGCGCCGCGCATTAGTATTACCGCGTGAGGCAGAAAAATGACTAGGTTCGTGCTGCTATATGTAAAATCCAGTAAAAGTACCTGCGGCTTTCTTCTTCTGCGGCAGCTTTTTTCCAGATTAAACGAGTATAATGCAGCGATGCATTATATACAGCCACATCGGGTCGTCGTCGTCTACTTTTTGAGGGACAAGTTTATTTTATTATTAGGAGCGCGCCCGGCAGTAGTAGTCGTCCCAGCAGAGAGAGGCGCGGGTTTCTCGCTATTATGCGGGCATAATTCAAGTCGCAGTGCGCCCCTGCATTATTAAACACTAACACACGTACATATATACGCACTGTGCAGTGAAATTGTCGAAAACGCTGGTGGGTGTGCACCTCCATCCCCCGCAAAGCGAGGCTTCCGTCTTGCAAACCTCATCCGTCGCTCTTTCTCTCTCTCTCTCTCTCTCGTATACACACGTATATATTGCGCGTGTACATATATTCAGAAACGACTAATGCATTTCGACGGCGCTCGCTATAGCTTTGTTATATGTATACATTTCTCTTTCTCCTCTCTCTGTCTGCCTCTCTCTCTTTCTCTCTCTCTGCGTCTCGTTCGCGTATATATCTGTGCACGATACCTATATACAGATTTGAGAATGCCTAACGGGCTATTTGCTGGGTGCGAATACATTATACGGTATTATTGCGTATTCCTGACAAGGTTGAATTATTATCTCCAAGTTTATACGCGGCAACAGCAGAGTAGCAATACCAGTAGCAGCAGCAGCAGCGTTGCAACAGAAGTAGCTGATCAGTAGCTCGCTCGAGCCTGCACCGTGTGTATTAATTTATTCTCTCTCCGAGCAATGTTTCTCGTTTATGGAAATTTTTCTATTTTTCTATCGGAAAAGTCGACAGCTGCTGCTACGGCTCGGGCGTGTTTTGAATCGAGCAAAGTCTAAGAGGTCTGCACGCTGCACCTTTCGCACGCTGCGTTACAGCAGAAGCAGCCACGGTCTGCTCGCGCATTATAAAAGAGAGCGTAATAATCCGCAAAAGCAATTATATGAGCAACACATTGCTCCCCGAGCTTATTAAATTAAGCGCAAAACAGGCGCTCGAATTGCATAAATTACTCGTTACCATTTTCAACCACAGCCAGGCAGCACGGTCCAGTGCTTCGAGGGCAGCAGTAACAGCAGCAGCAGTGGCAGCAGCCTCTTATTCTCTCACTACGCACTTTGCAAGTTAAATGCAATATATCTAATCCTCGCGCTCTGTCCACGTCCCTCATCCTATCAGAGCTGCTCTATCTCTTTTCCTCCTTTCTACTCTCTCACTCACTCAGTCTCTTAGACTCTCTCTCTCTCTCTCTCTTTCTGGTTAATTAATAAAGTTTTGAATAAATTCAATTAAATTTCGTCCGGGCTTTTGGAGCTCGTCTTTTTAAGTTGCGCCATAGCAGCAGCAGCAGCAGCTCTCGAGCGCCTGGACTGTCAGCAAAGTTGCTAACACTAGAGGCGCCTAGATACACATAATCGTCGCGCGCGCGCCCGACACGATCACAACAAAAGCCATCAACACAGCGGCAGCGGCGACGGCGGCGGCGGCGGTTCGCACCTTTGTCGCGCGCGAGAAAGAAGATGGCCCGCATTTGCATCTTGCAAGCGCCTCGCACACACTAACACTCACTCCTACACACACAGACCTTTGCAGCAGCTGAGCTTGCGCTCGGATCTTGAGCGGGGGTGGGCGTGTGCGCTCATGCATGTATATAAATATGCACCAGCGCTATGCGCACTGAAGAGATAGAGGAGCGAGCGAGAGAGAAGCATCGAGAGGCTTTCATTATCGCTTCGGCTTCTCTCGCTCGTGTACTTTCTCTCTCTCTCTCTCTTCCTCCGCCAGAAATGCGAGGCATGAATTATTCAAGCCGTCGAACTGCTCACTTGTGCACTGTACTGATTCGTACGTATATGCCTGCTGCGCGTGCTCATATGCTTCTAATACCCGTTGCTACGTATACGTAAGTACGGCAGTCGTGTGCTCGCGTGCGTGCACAGCGCACCCATTGCCACGACGTCGACGACGACTGCGAGCTTTTTCTCAGGCTTTTTCCGAGTAATTGGGCCTTGAATGTCTGATTGCTGCAGTTGAATTTAACCTCTGATTCCTCCCTTTTGCCACCCCCTTCGCCGCTGACAGAGTCTGTGTGCCGACTGCACGTCCAGATACAGGTATATAACGATGCTTGCGGATTATATATAAAGAGCCAAAGAGCAAACTGTGTGTGTGTAGAGAGCTGCGGCGCCCGGCGCCGAAGCATAAACCTCGATGAAGTTTCGTACTTTGACGACAAAATTGAAGTGGTTGGAAATTTGCATTTTTGCGCGAGCGAGTTTTGGAAACCCAAGCATAGACGAAGACGGCCGGATAGTGAAAGAGAGAGAGAGAGATAGAGAAGAGCATCGGCCAGAAGGAGAGCGAGTGAGTGAAAGAGAGAGAGGGTAAAAAAAAAGTCAACTTCAGTGTACCGCACTCAGAACTCTTCACCATTTAAGGGGTAACAGTTTTGGAAAGTAAAACTTCGCATAATTGTTAGATGGCATTTTCATTATTCCAGCCGGAAGTTTACCTCGCTTTGCCCCCCACGCACGCGCCACGCGCAAAATTGCAAAGTTAGACTGCCGCGGCGGCGCACGGGGCGGCGAGAGGAGTAGATTATGTGATTTTTGAAGCAAGTTAATGTTTTACTGTATTATCCAAAAGTTTGTTACTAATTTCAACTTGCTGTATGATTTAACTTTGAGATTATTTGCCTTTCGTGCCTTATACACGTGCAGCGCGCGCGTCTACACGACAGCGGCAGGAGAGAAGGACGAGGAGGAGATTTCACGTTTTATCTTAATGTGTCATATTTAAGTGCTCTTAAGCGACTACATAGCTGCCTACCCTGTATAATACTTCTTCTTCTTCTTCTTACCTTGATTGCGAGGCTATATTTATTTACGTTTTGGCAAATAAATACATTTCATTTTCTCTCGCTCGAACTTCGACTGAATGTGTTTTGTTTCCAGCGTTCAATTTGGAAAACGGCGAAAACCTCGGCGAGCTGCATTGCTCCGCAGCTTGTACAGATCTGTGTTATACACTGTATGTGTGTGCGTGTGCAGTAGTGGCGCACTTGTTTCCTTTCTTTGTCTTTTGCCTCGACTAACTTCTTGGCTTTCCCGCCGCGCGCAATGCAGCTGCTTCGCTTTTATGGGCCGTGCGGCGATAAGCTTCCACGATCCACCTTCTTCTTCTTCTCTTCTGCGTCTTCCTCACGCAACCTTCCGCGGAGCAGCAGTAGTAGTGGCATTGTCTTATTGTTCTTGCGTTCGCTGCGCCACGATATCGTCTTTCTCTCTTTTCTCCATTTCTCGTTTCAAACGCTAATGATTAACTTTATCCTCGGCTGTTTCCTCGCAGCAAAAACATGAACGTATTTTAACTTCGTTCTCGTACACATAACTCGCGCTGGTCGACTATAGGGAGGGAGGGGAAGGGGCTTTGAATATAATTTGCTCTCGGCGTAATTTTTGATTTCGTTTGCAATTATAGTTAGCACGAGTTGATTTCCGACTCGATGTTCGCCTGCGTATATAAATTATATACGAGCGCGTACGACGATCATCGCCCTCCGCCGCGCGTCGTCGCGTACGGATAATCCTATTGTGCCATAATTACTATAGAACAATCGTCGAGTAGGTCGTTGACAACCCACGCGTGCGTTCATATACAATGCTGCACACAACGTACACTGGCGCTGGAACATAAGCGCGCCATATATCGTAAATAAAAAATCGTCCCTACATTAAATCCGCGCGGCGACTGTGCTTGCGGATGGGAGCTTGCGGATGGGAGCTTGCGATATATAGGACAGAAAAAGAAGAAAATAAAGGGCGGAAATTTCGCCTGGATAGTTTGCGTTTTCACGTGCAGGCACGCGCGCGCGCAGGCGTTGCAATTACGTCCGCGAATTCATTAGGAGTCAGTGTTCCGTATATATAACGCGGCACGAGCGTGCTGCAAAGGGAGAGAGAGACACTGGGTCACGCGGAAAGAAAGTCCGAGCGCAGCAGTAGCAGCGGCACTGAAACGCGCGGCAGATTAATACGTGTATACTCTGTAACACGCTCTGGCGCGCGTTTGGTCACGAAGGGCGCAAAGAGCGAGAGAAAGAGAAATAAGCGCGCCGAGCGCGATGTACGAAATTAATTAAAATTTTTCGGTAATAAAACTGAATAACTTTCGCGGCTATCAGACGCGCTGGCTACATGAATTTAATGTTGCAGAGCGAGTTTTTTTCTGACCACGTAGCTCTCCTTTTATCCGAAGCACACTAGAAACGAAGTGAGCGCATGGCGATGTATCACAGGAAAAAATATCGCCGGTCGATCAATCATCCCATAGTCGCAGTCGATTCATGAGCGATGTGCCGTTTTTTTGCGACAAACAATGGATTATATAAGGATCTTCGATGGTCGATTAAGCACGAATGAGATAATACAGCTACAGGGATATGTGTCACTTTGTGTATGGGTTTATATATCATATCACATACAGGACGACGAGGACGAGGACGGCGATGTCGACTATACGACGATGGCTGACCGTAGCAAGAAGCCAAACGTTATACGCGGGCTGCTTCGCTCAAGATAAATGATTTTTTCCCCCGCACGCCGAGTATAGTATATAGTATACGTGCGGTGCAAAGCTCGAGGAGCGCTCGAGGCATCGGGAAGAGCGAGAAGAGAGAGAGAGAGAGAGAGAGGGAGAAACCCAAGTCTGCTAAAATTAGTAAGTTAGACGCCACGATGGATTTTCCCCTTCCTCTCTTATATGCACCACCAGCATTATATAGCACATCGTACTTGCTATATAGGCAAGTCAAGAGTAGTACTACAAGTATGAGATGCTTGCGCACACGAGAGAACGATGCGCTACGCAGCTGACTCGCAAAATAATATTATGAAGTATCTTATTCTTTCGCTAGCTATACAGCGCGTTTCGTTGCTCGATTAAACTTAGCTCATAAATTTTCACATTTATACGCTTTATTTCACGAAACGAGTTTCATCGCGTATCGTGGTGCAATTTGTTAGCTCGAGTTCGCACCCCGCGTGTCTATGGGCAAAGCAATCATTGAGCCATTTGTTAAAATATTTGTCGCACAACATACTCTGTCTTTTAACAATAAACTTTGTATCGGCTTACTGTAGTATACATGTACAATGTACTTCTCTGCGAAACTATTTCCCACCGTCTCCAGCTCGAGCAACAACCTGACGCAGTTTCTTCTCCCGGAGAAAGACGGTTATATACTTTTGTAATATATATACAACTCCGCACGAGAGAGAAAGGTGGAGCTTTGCGTGGCCCGCACAAAGGAAAGAAAATTCAAAGAAAAGATGAGGTGGGGCCAGGGACTTTCTGAAAATGCTGTGAGAGAGAGGAAAAAAATGACTCGAGAACTTGTACTCCTTGCGCGAGAGCCTAGCTCGACGTACGAGCTGTTTCGTGAGCAAGGAGGAAAAAAAGCTCGATGCGTGCGAGTGTGCAGGCTTGCGTGTATATATAGCGAGTCGACTTATGTTTCGGTTCCGAAGCGTATTTCCTATCCCGCGCGCTCGCAGGGACCGCCCGAGCTTCAAAGGCATCGAAACGTTATTTAAGTCATGTTGCGCGGCCCTGGCGACTTCCGCGCCTCGTATATATACAACAGTGGTTTGGAAATTCAAGTAATACTTGGGAGCAAACATTTCGCAATAGTTTCTTTTTTTGTTCCTTCGAACAAGTGGAGTTTGTCGGAAGAATTTACACGGTTAAATTTCCATCGAGAATAAAAGCAAAAGCTGAGCCCTGTTGAAAAATAATTAGAATCACTGATACTTTTTCAAAGCGGTGAGAGGGAACGCGAATTAAAAAACTTTCTCATTAATAAGTAAACAATGATCGTTACATTAAATAATATCACTTTTCGCTAGTTTTCGCGTTATCGCTTTTTCGAGGCGAAAATTGTAAATTGTTATCCCAAAAATGACTGCAGCCAAGCGAAAGCTTTCCCAAAATTTATTTTCCCAGCTACATAAAGAGCCGCGTCTCTTTTGCATGAAAAGCTCGAACGGCTCCGAACGAACCGTTAAGCGCACAAACGCCGGGCACGCCTCGTTGTAAATGCATTTTTAACGTTATTCGAGACACAGGCAGACGGGAGAATGAAACTTTGGGACGACAAAATTGCCTTTCAGACCGAGGGGGCCAACGCAAGCAGTCTACATAGGCCGACGGTGGCAAGAGCAGCAGCATCAGTAGTGCATCACTAAAAAAAAACTAGAGAAAAAAAAAGCTCCGAACCATACCGGGCACTTTTCGACAGCTAATCGATATAGTACACGCGCGCCCGGATGCGTGCGTGCGAAACACGCGTACTACAAATCCAGTTTCGATCGAAGCGACTAAAAATTAGGCCTTTGACCGATTGTGAGGCAAAAAAGCTCGGCCCCCGTCGAGCTGCTATAAGTACGGTACGTGCCACTATTGTACTTTTTTTTCAGTCGTCTACTATACTCCGTAAATTTAACTGGGGCTATGGGTCGCACACACTTCGGCGTACTATATAGCACGTGCGCACCTACGCAAATATACTGCCACGTACGTGCGTTCGCTACAGATATACGCGCATGTGTGTGCGTGTACGAATATGGGTATATAACGACGCATTTGAAACGTCCTCTCGAGTAAGGAAGTATTCGAATTCAAGGGTGCAAAGTGTGAAAAACGATCCGTGCGCGTGGCAGTGCGAGCGAGCAAGCGGGTAGGCGCTCGACACTCGAATCTCATTTCAGTGAAGAATCAAGGACGCACTCGTGTCACATGGAAGCAGCGCACGTTTATGGATTCGAGCCATCCAAGCTCAATCAAGAAAAAAGGCTCGACGCTAAAATAAATACCCAAGCCCGAATGAATATAGAGGCAGAGAAAGAGAGAGAGAGAGAGAGAGAAAGAGAGGATTTAGTCTGTCAGTGGGAGAAGAAGAGAAATAGAGGGATAGAAAAAAGCTCTGTTGTCTTGTTTGTTCCAGCTAATTCGAGATTATGGCCCTGGAGAGAGCGAATGAAAAGAGGATGGAGTGGGTGAGAGAGCGAGAAAAAAACGTCAGCTATGGCTTTTTGCATGTTAAAAGCGTGCGCCAAAAAACAGACGAAATACACTCACACAGGCGCTAAATACTGCACAAAACAATACCTGTAGCGAGCACTACGGGCATAGTGCATGTTATAGTCATTTTTGTATGAAGCCGAGCTGAACTCTACACGTTTACTTTACAATCGCGGTGGCCTTGACAAAATTTGACTCACAAGCTCCTTTCTCATTTCGTCGAGATTCCAAAGCGACAACTCCTACAATCTCTGGTATAATTTTTATATCTCTGCCAAATAATGCGGCTCACTCGAGCCGCAACTATAAATCATCCAACACAATAGCATCAGCATCAGCAGAAAAGTAATCGGCGTAAGTTTTGACTCCTCGATGAAGTTTTCCGATGGGCTTGAAACCCTGTTATTGAACCAATCGTCATAGGACAATTTGGTTGACATATTTGTAAACAAGATTGAATTTGAAACAAATTTGCATATGCTTGACTCAATTCAATTGAAATAAACAGCATTTATTGTCACTGTTTATGCGCACAAAAGCACATAATACCGAAGCTTATAATTAATTTATTCTTCTTCTTAGTTTAGTATAGTTATACTATAGTTATAAACAATAAGGAAAAAATAGTACATTTTAGGAAATGAATACACCGAGCTATTAAATTCGTAAATTCAACGATATTTTAATTTAAAAGAAAATGGTTTATTTTAAACTCAATAATAACATTATGGTATAAATAACTATGTATTCATGAACTAACTTCTGTAAGACTTATAATAAGTTTTATTTTATTCACGAACTGTACAAAATTTGTGGTTATTGTAGAATTTATACTATAAGGTCATAAAATGTATACTATTGAATTGTATAAGAGCACAAAAATAACAAGCTGCTATCGCCTTCACTGCTTGAAAAAAGTTGTTGACGTTGGTTTCAAGTTTTTCGGTCGCTTTCTATTGTTTCTAATGCTTAAAAGCTTTTCTATTGTTTTAAATTATTTATTCAAAAACCATTCTTGAAACATTTGCAACAAAATAGGTAAATATCAATGTTAAAGCTATTTTCTATTTGTAAAGTAATTTAGTGGAAAAAATACTTTCTTACACAAACTATCTATTTTAAACATGAAGTCTCAAGTTAAAATTGAAAGAAATCAAAATCGGTATGGGGAAATGGTTACTCAGTTTCCTTTCCAAGTAATAGTATTGAAAATTCGTTTTTTTGGCCGTATCAACGTAAATATACTCAAAAAATGGGCAAATTATTCATCAATTTGTGTTTTATAATTCAAGTTATTAGGAACGGTGTGTATCTGAATAGCATCGAGAACAATTTTCTTTCTAAAAATTTTTAATACTCGATAATTTAGTGGTTAAAGGTACTCGAAGGCATTCACGAAACAGGTGTCGATAGTAGCACACTTGAAGGCATAAGTCAATCTATCATGTTTTTGATTATAATATATTGCTATGGTTATACAGCTTGTAATTACGAAAAGGTTCTTATAATTTTTCCATTTCATCTTCAACATCATGTAAACATAATAACTTTCAGACACTATACATGATTCAGATTGAGTTTACTAATACATTAATGACCAGAATAGTTCATGGTAATGATACTTTTGGACAACAAATGATCTTGCAGTCATTCAAAAAATACCTGAACTTAAACTCTATTTTAACAAGTCTGTAATTTAACTTTTTTAGGACCACATTGAATAATCATATAATTGATGACAATTTGCATAGTTACATTCATTCATATGTGTGTCAACAGCAGTGCAGTCTACTGTGGTTTTACCAAAATTTTAAACATGGGCACTACCAGGAAATCAAACTTTCAAAAATTTATTGCCTCTTCATTATGATTTTCATATCAATCAGTATAAGTATTTTTATCACAATTTTACAATTCAATTTATCGCTCTTATTATCTTCAGTTTTATGGTTGCATCATTGAATTTTTTTCAATTCTCATGTATTGGATTCATAATTGGAGAACTTCTTCGATTACAGTATGTGAAAAATACGATTTTAAATCACACCATCTATCTTTGATATTAATTTATTATTCTTTCATGTACTATTTTTACTATTAGATCAAACGTATACTTTGCTCTCTGTAATGACATGATTTAGTTCAAATTTGTTTGATAATGTGAAAATAAATGAAAACATTTGCTTACAAATTATTATTTTTAAGAAAAAAGCTATTTGCCAATCAACTAGCCACGGTTTTTTCATTTTTATGAATTCCAGTATTGTCTGGGTATACATAGAATACACGGCGTGTTTTTGTATGTGCGAGGCGTTGCGAAGGAGATATCGCACGCGTAATAACAATGGTCGAAAGGGAATATGGCGGCCGGCCCCGGTATCGTATTCCGCGGAGCGCGATATTACGACAATGCGTGCGTGCGGTTTGCAGCCCGATGGGCTGCTGTTGCTGCTGGGCGCAAAAAGGCGCAAATGCTGCTGCCGCGCCGTTAACCCGGGCCGCGCGCGTGTATAGAAATTTTCCAGCTCTTATAGCTCTATGCATCGGGTGAATGGTGCGCGATGAAAAGGCAAAAGTATTCAAATTAACTGTCGATACGTGCGCGCATATATGCGCGCGAGCATTTCAGTATTTTAGTTTTACGCGCGTCTACTGCTCAATGGCAAATTTTCAATTCCCACTGTTCTCTCGTGCATTATATATTTTTTTTCCTACCCCCTCGTGCACTAGCTTTTATGGCCTTTTCATTCATTCTTTTTTTAAAGCCTGGAATTTATGGGAAATTTTATTCGAAAGCTTAATCACAACCTTCGGCGTTCGAAACGAGAGCTGAATGTCGAACTGCGGATCGTATAAGATACCGGGGGAGGATGTGGGGTAGAGAAAAAAAGAAGTAAATTAGGATCGATCGATAACCGTAACTCTATCTTCATCAATGGCCTCTAAATCGAAGGAATCACCTCATCGGCTCATCACCTCATTTAAGAGCGCGCGTGACACTTTAGGAAATAGTCGGAGAGGAGCACGAGGTCTTTAGCCAGGTGCCGTCGCAGCCGCGATTGTCAATTTTTCACGAGCCCGCGCCAGAAACTGTAACAGTCCCTCGCAGAGGAAAATTAATCCTTCCGCGACAATGGATATCATCGACTCGCTCTCCTTCTCGGCTTCTTGCGAGTGCTGTAATTGTGCCGATTAAGAGACCACGAGACAGATTTTTTTCGATTGAAAAATTGTACCGCAGACTAAGTATATGATCTTGATTATATTGTAATGAATATTTAGATTGGTACAATATATTTAAAAAGTCCATCCTTCCTTCCTTTGCTCTATAGGGGAATGTCCCCTGAATTGCGAATCCACTTTTATAATTTAGTAACCCGATTGTGGGCTCTATTTTGTGAGCTTTGAGCTGACCTCTACACTCGATTACATCGCACCGTAGTTTACATCAGTTCCCATCCAAATCCAGATCAAAACGAAATCAGAAATTCTCAAATTACAGGATCAAAAAAACGAGTCTCGGAATTCGGCGAACGTTTCAGAAATAAAAGCATAAGCCGACGCAGGTGGCTTACACGAGATAGAGCGAGCGCAAGAGCGAGATAGATTCTCCATAATTTCTCTCGTATATCCAGTAGTGCAAGTCGACTCGAGGCAAGAACGCAAAAGGAAGAAAAAAAAAAGGACTAGCGCGCTCGCGTACTGCTGCAGTGCAGAGATAGACATCGTGTTCCCTCGGGAAGTAAGAATGAGAAAGCTAAGACGTTTCGTCACTTCGGCGCGGAAAATGAAAAAAAAGCTCCTCCTCCTCCTGCTCCTCTCCACCCACCCCCGTCTCGCTTCATCCGGCCTGCTACATTTCTATTGTACGAGTGTCGCCCGTTTTCTTTTCACGATTAAAAAAGGCCTCAATGCGCAGAGGGAAAAAGAGCGAGAGAGAGAGAGAGAGAGAGCGAGAGAGAAAGAGAGTTGGAGAGAGAGGGAGGGGAAAGAGGGCGAGGGAAAGGAAAAAAAGTTCGACCATAAACTAGCCACATATACGAATCACAAATCTCTGGTTTTCCGTTCTACCAACTAATGGCTCGCCGTTATTTCTGACACGGCAATTAATGCTCGCATGGCAAGCTCTCCACTCTCTTTCTCTTTTACCCTCTCTCTCTCTCTCTTTCTCTTTTCCGTGCGGTGCTCGGCACCGCGTGCGAGCGTTGGCTGGCATCGATGACTCAAATAAAAATGAATAAAAAAAAAGTTGCAGCGAGCACACACACACACACACACAAACACACGTATACACGCGTGCACAGCGGCGCAAGCACAGGATGGCAGAGCACCGGGCGAAAGGGGAAATTCTGGGGCGAAGCTAGTAGTAGCGGCAATAGGTATACATATACTGCAGACTTGACACATATCGATATACATGGTAAAATATAGTTATAGGAAAATATCTATATGCATGAAGGTGGAGACTGCACACCTATATACATATACATACGAGCGTGTGTGTGTGTGTGTGTGTGTTGGTATAGATTCGCGCGCATGAAACAAAACCGCTGTGATGTGCAGCAAGCTGCGTCGGCGGATGTTTATCGGACGTAAAATTAATTACCCTGGCGCACGCCCCTGCATGATTTTCCCGTCAGAGTCCAAGTGTGTGGGTGAGTGCAGAAGCAGCAGCGCGTGTGTGGATGTGTGCGTGTGTGCATGCGCGAGCTAGGCTACATAACAACCCTCAGTGTAGCATATACCCAGAGAGCTGCGAGCTCCTTATCTTCCATGCCGCACGTAATTTATACGTTAAGTTGCCATCTCTCTCTCTCTCTCTCTCTCTCTCTCTCTTGCTCTCCTCTCCCTCTCGACTGTGTGGTGTGAACGCGCGAGTAGTACACTACTTCACGTATACCTATATGTATGTACTATAAGTGTGTATATATGGAGGCAGCCAAAAGAGTACCACTGCAGCAGCGGCAACTCGAAGCCAGTCGCAGCGGTCATGATATGCACACATAGCTAACTCTAATACACAGTAAGTTCGAGCGAAAGCTAGATGAAAAATGTCCTCTGATTTCCGCTGATTACTATACTTCCACATTCGCAATACTGCCCTTGCAAGAGAGAGAGCTATGTAATTAATCCTTCGTCGACCCGAACGTCCAACTATACTGCCGCGCGCGACTTCGTTTCTCGTCACTGCGCTAGCTAGCTAGCCGCTGCCGTCGTCGTGCTACATAAGCATATATTACTGTTTGCGCCGTTACTTTTTCCGTATAGCCGCGAGCTGCTGCTGCTGTTGCCGCAATTTTACTTTCATAAATACGTCCGGTATACGTGGCATGCGAAAAAGCTCGTTGCGTGCCACGTGAAACGAATAAACAAGAGTCGGAAATCAGAGGTGAAATATAAAAATTTCGTTCACAAGATGGACGAGTTTATTAAGGACGTAGCGTTCCACGCCGCTCGGCGCGGCGAGTCGTAAATTTATCAGGAGCTGAATTTTGGATATAAATACTCGGGCCTGGAGGCTTCGTTACGATCAGACGCGCGTAAAGTTGAAAATACGAGCTGAAAAATAGCCCCGTGTGCCTCCAGACAAGCAAGCCGTGGCAAAACGTTAACTTATTTGTCAGCGCTCGAGCAAGCTGCAGAAGCAGTAGCATATCAGCAGCGTGGCAGCAGCAGCAGCATTAAGCTCTCGCGACTACGGGGGCCCTCTTAACTCGTACACGTCGGTATATATATGGGGAGGGCAAAACAAGAGGCGGTGTGGCGGCTGCAGCAGCAGCGGTACACGCCAACGCCAGCAAGAGTTAAACTCAAGAGGCAGTAGCAGCAGCGAAGGAAGAAAAGCTTTATGTATGTAACTGCGCGAGTGCGCGATGTGTGTACCAAGTATGTATGTATGTAAGGGTCGGATTGTAACGTCTTAATGCACCGAGCCACTTAATCATGTTCTTGAATATAGTATATATCTTAATCCAGCTTACACCACTGCCGTCTTGCCTCTGCTGCAAGCTTCTCTGTCCGATTCTCATACACCCACCGAAAGATATGATCTTTGCCAGTTTGCTAAGAGCTACTACTACTCTTCGCTCCCTCCCACTCTGCTTCCCATCCACCCAGCCAACCTTTCTCTCTCTCTCTCTGTCTCTCTGAGCTTTCGCGTGTGCAAGCTGCAGCAGTTCGCGATTCGTGTACGAGTTTACGACACTTTGTTTGCATCACTCAGCGCCGCGGCGTCCTTTTCCGCGGATCCCCGCACTGTATGACTATTAACGGAGTTATACCGCAAGCAGCGAGAGTTCTCAGGGACTCGAGCTGCTGCTGCTGCTTGTCGCTCCAGCAACATTGACTCGTCGTACTTCTGAGCAAACTTCAGTTCTGCGCGACACAGAGATTTCCTCAAGAGAGAGAGAGAGAGTGCGGAAGTAAGCGATTCTTTCTCTTTAAGTAAAATGGATTTCTTAATTGCATAGTAACGACTCTACCATGGAACGAAGTACGTTAAATGATCGAAAAATTAACTTTAAATTGTTTAAAAAATGGTGCTTCGATGCAGGAGACGTTGCGCTAATGAAACACAAGTTACATCGGCACATATACACGGCCCAGATAACAAGCGAAAGTACAAGTGTAAAGTAATTAGCAAATAGTCGAGCTGGGCACGATGTTTCATTTGGCATCCGCACATATTTTGAGTACACGCGAGTAGCGGCAGAAGCTCGGCTATGTGGCACGCCCACACTCACACACATACCCACAGCAGCAGGACTTGAGTCGCGTGTCTCAAAGCGAGTAGATAGTAACAGAAGCACTGCGCTTCTATTCTACGAAATGGGCATGGAATGCCTTTGGGAAGAGCTCGGAGAACGGAGACGGGAGTTGAAGCGAGTGGAGTCGAAATCAAGGGAAGTACATCTTTGATATAGGGAGTAAAGTGTATGTGTGTTCGCGCACAAGCTTCTGCAGCAAGCGGAAACCCGCAGAGCGCGCGCGAGCGAGTACGCGGCGCGATCGAAATCCTTAGCATTCATTCGGCTCTGGAGGAAGAGAAAGAGAGCGAGAGAGAAGAAGTTCGGTACGAACGCAAAGGAGTAGAAGTAGAGCTGCTGCCGGAGTACAAGCAGAAACGAGTTTTCACTTTCTCTCTGTCTCTCTCCATTCTAGTGGGCGAGGATGGGCGATGATGTATGGCTAAAATATGACGCAAGGGTTTGTAACTGCTGCAGTTGCAGTGCTCTATGCGGAGTAGAGCGACTCAGTAATCGGAGTGGGTTCTCTCGGGGGTGCACACAAGGAACTTACTCTCTACCAAGACCGGTTGAGAGAGAGAGAGAGAGAGAGAGAGAGAGACTCGAAAGTGCCGCGCGAGAAAGTCAGTAAGGAGGATACGCTTCGAAGGACTGTTTTCGAATTCGTTCCTGTGCACATTCGTGCCCTGCGCGTCGTACTGCGCCGATCCTTCACGATTAAACACTAATTTCCAATCTCTTCGCCATTATTTCTTTCCTGCTTTTTTTATTTTATATTCTTTCCTCTGCGTATTCCATATTGCGCCAATCCATCATTGTTATAATTGCGCGACTACATATATCTAGGCGGATCTTTTCTGCCTTCATTTTTCAAGCTTCATCATCGCTAAATCCATGCAAAATTGCTGCACGAGCCGTCGCATATTATATGGTTCTGATGAGTACCCGGCGAACGAACGAGAGAAGGAAGCACACGAAAAAATTGGGGGGATAAAAAAACGAGAAGAGGGAATAACTGTTATGCAAATCACGGACGTTACAAAAAAAAGGTAAATATCGGAGGAGGCCAAGAGAGAGAGAGAGAGAGAGAGAGAGAGAGAGAGAGAGAGAGAGGGAGAGGAATACCATCGCTCTAATTTTTCGTTCGAAAGCTCGTGTAGGCCCGCTCGTATATGCGCCTATTGCCAACTAGTGCCACTATGGCGCGAGTGCCTATCTGGGCAAGAGACAACAGAAAAAGAGGAGGAACGAAAAAAACAAAAAGAGAATCGCCCCACGGTCGGGAAAGCGGAAATTCAAATATTGCTCTGTATGCGCTGTCGATTATTATTTCAAGCGCCTTATGGGCGGGGGGTGGTGGCAGCCGCGCTCGGTTTTCATCGAAAAATTTTGTTGAAAATCGGCGCATATTTGATCAGGCCATGGCGAGAGTGCATGTAGCGGTCCAAATTCTTCGATGATATTTTCCCCGCACGCATTTTCGTGTGTGCCCGCGTACCCATTTAGTTTCTATCGGCAAATTGCGGCACGCACATGATGTATCGATCTTAGCTGCGATCGACGCAATATAAGTATTAAGTAAAAAATAAAAGAAGGGAGCGGGGAGATGAAAAAATATTTTTTCAATGAAAAGGACCCCCTCGCGCAGCACCACCGCGAGCCGATAGTGGGCCGGTCGCACTTTATGAAGTAAACAAACTCGCTGCGCGTGTGTTGCGATAAAACCGCAACGATAATAACACTTATCGGTGCTGCCTGTTTTTATATTCGAGAGAGTTGCACACGCGCTGCACAGCTGCCCGATTCCGCCCGCCGCCGCCTGACTGCGAAATTTATGAAGCAAGCAAGAGTATACGCGAGCGAGCGATATCATCTTTCACTCAAACGCGCACTTTTTTAGCGTCATAATAAAGCGCGCGTATACACGAGGTAGCTAACAAAAGTCGATCTTTTTTTTCTTTTTTTTCAGCTTTGTTTTTTCTTTTATTTTTCGCGTCATTATATATATAAATGCACGCATATCCCGAAAAAAAGCGCGAGAGTAGCTGACTTTATACATAATGGTATACGCGCGTTGACTTTGCGTTAGAACAATTTTTTGTTTGCTGCGTTTAGCTCGAGCGCGCGCGAGAGAGGCAACTGGCCTGATAAAGTGTTCGTTTATTACCGTCGCATCTATATTTTAACAGGGGGTACGAGCGCATCACACGAGTGCGCGGATACGATGGCGCAAAACGAAACGCGAGACAAACAAAGAGCCGCGAGCGCGACGACAACGACGACGACTCGAGATCGAGAGAAATGCAAAAAAGTTTCTTATTTCAAATACTGAAATATGAGCCGTACGCGCCAACTTGTCATACCTGGCATTTTCCCGCGGGCCAAATACACTCTTTCTCGTTTTTTGCTCTGTCTCTCTTCTCTACTCTCTCTCTCTCTCTCTCTCTCTCTCTCTCTCGCTATATGCTTTTTCTAGGCAAGCCTCATTTTCCCGGGGGTCGAATGCACAGAAGCTATTATATACATAGGCTTTCTCTCTCTTCCCAATTTTTTTCCCTCCACTCTCTGTGTATACATACGTGAGCTCTCTCGGCAATTTATCATCGGCTCTTTTCGCGGTAACTGCGAATTTCTCACGTGTATGACGTATAACTCTGTATCGTTGCGTTGCAACGAGCGATGACCGTGCGTATATAACCGTCGTTCGAACGGGATATTATTATTATTCTTTTCCTTATAAATATACAGGCTCTAAATGGCGGAAGTAAAGCAACAAACGACTGCGGCGCATATAACTCGAGCAATAAACGGTAAACAGCAGTAGCGGCAGCAGTTCCTTTCTCTGCGTCAGCGTCATAATGCACATTTATTCGACGAGTGGCGCGGCGATAACGCGCAGAGATTCGCAGGGCCTCCTAACTCTGACGCGCTCTCGCGAGGGGCAGGGCGAGATGTCGCCGTCGTTAACGAGTGCGTATATACGCCCGATAATATCTCGTATATTAACGTCAGATCCGACTCGCTGCTGCTGCTACTGCTGTCGTCGCTGCTGCTGCTCTTGCCACTAATTGATGACGTCGTAATTATTGTACACGCCATCGGATTGCCAGCAGGTCGTCCGAAACAATGCCATTTGCGGCTTATCGGTTATTTTCAACTTACGTATTTCCTTGTTCGTTTCAAACGCGAAACCATCATCTGGCCGACTACTCACCTGCAACAGCAAAAAGACAATTGGTCATTATTTTGTGATTTGATTTTATGATACAAATTTTACTTTACAAATGTACATTTCATTAACACTTCGATATTCATAAATAAATGCATAATTTTGATGGACGAAATCTACGTTTCATGAGTAATTTTTTTTTAAAGATAGAACGTTATAGATTGTTACAATTTCAAAGGAAAAGTGAATTTTTTACTTTATTATAATTGCTTGCAGATGTAATCTTTTTTTACATTCTTTATTTAATTTAATATTCATTCTTTACGATGTACATCCAATTAAGTTCGTTTGATATCGTTTTTGTGTTTTTAAATTATTTGTAAAACGAAGCTAATAAACATTTCAAAAGCTTATACTGATATTAACTTTTTTCTCGTGTTTTACGAAGCATGTTACAAAATTTTCATCCGGTTGACTTGCAATTTTTGGCCATTAAAGATGCACTTTTTACAGCAAAAATAAAATTGTTACATTTTGATACAATATCTCTTTCATTATTTTGAAAAGAACAATAAATTGAACCAAAACGATAAAAAACTCTGCACCGTTAAAAAAACTTAATATAAATGTATTAATGTTAAATCAGACATCAATATTAAAGTAAACGATAATAAATACTATTCAAAGTACTTTGACATGAAATCTTCTCTGATAATTAATTTATTAGAACCAATTTATTTTTTTATAGCACTGTGTGGCATTAGTTCACATTTATGGCACGCTTTTCTGTGGCATAAGTCGCACATTTTGGCACCGCTGAGTTCGCATCCCACTTGCATACGCTCATGCGCTAACCTCACTTCGCGTTACCAGAAAGTGCGACTTATGCATCGGAAAAGGGGGCATAAATGTGAACTTAGCACAGTGTTATAAAATGTTGCTCGCTGCCTCGCTGCGCTCGGGCCCTAAACTACGTCGTGACAAAAAGTGTCACTTATGCCACTAGTATCGTAAAGTACTATTTCACACGAATACACAAAAGCGATTTGCAACAGCAAAAGTGGACAAAAAATAATTGTTTCTATACTCAAATTCTGCACTTTAATTGATTTTTTATAGATTTGATTTTGTGTTAGTTGCTTAAAAAAAGTAGAAAAAATATAATAGAAATTGATGTCAGCTTTCAACACAAGATAGCGAACACCATTATCTGCAAATCTGCAAGTGGTAAAGTAAAAATAATTGTATAAATAATATCACGGTTTTGAAAAAAACTAAATATTTTCTACTTAAGTTTACTATTATCAATTTTCTTTGTAATCTCTCCTGTTACTTGAACAACCTTGATATGTTTTGAACCTTAAAGCCGATTTTTGCGATCAACACCATTTTTGGTTACAAATGTTTCACAGTTACAATTATTTCTATGAATAAACATTAATGAAACTATTGTTACATTTGAATTTATAAATCTAATTCGTGTGACAATTTAAATGACAAAAGACAATCGATCAATTAAATTACTTACAATAAATTTTAATCACACAATTTTAAGTGCTACGTGAAATTTAGTGTTTCTACAAGAAATTGAATTCTTCTACGCGAAAAAAAAAATTTTTTTTACTTTTTCATATATTTTAATATGAATATTTCAAAAGCATTAACAAAAAATTAATATTCGATTCATTTCAATTTTTTCTCCCAGTTCATGCTCGCGATCATCTTTGGACAGACATTCTCAGGCACTGATTTATTTATTATTTTGGATATTCATTGATTATAATGAAAATTTATAACAACAGATACACCATAGCGCGAAGCAACGCGCAGAGAAAAAGAAAAAAAATCTGCACACGCATGAAGCTCTCGGACGTGTATACAGCTACGTTGCGGGAACTTTCGGGTAAAAAAAACACCAACACGCACACACATATCCCACGATGCGCAGAACTCGCGTTATATAGGTATATGACATACTTCACGCGTATAAAACGTTAATCTGCATTTTGCAAACGGGAGCAGAAAACTGAAAAAAAAGTCGTCTAGCGGTCTCCTCTGGTCAACTTGCCGCGTTTATATATAACATATACACCTAACGATTCAGCCACCATGCACAACCCCCGCATGCACACAAGCGTACGTGAGCCTGTCAGACTTAAATTTGAATAAAAACATCGCGCAGAGGACATTGAATAAATCTCTCAACGAGTCTGAATTTATTTAAGAGCTCAGTTATACATACATGTGTGTGTGCGTCGCGCACTACTCTTCATGAGCGCACCATATCTTCTCTTTAATGAATCTCGTTTTTACGAGCTGCAAGAATTTTCTGCGCAATTAGGTTTTTAAAGTATTTACAGGATGATTTCAAGTTTGCTTCAATTTTGATTTGAGATATGCTCGTGTATTACGAAATATATCGCATGTGCGCCGAGTTTAGTCCAAGTTCAGGATTCAGTGATACGAACTTATATTGCGTCAGGCGTGTACATACAATTGCTACAAAAGCTCATTAAACCGAGTTGGGGATACATTATCGAGTCCTACATGAAAACCGGACAAAATGATACATTACGGTCGGGGTATACATCTTTTCATTGAAATCTCATTACGAGTCGCAGGTGAACTCGCGTCGCGTCGTCGTTGTAATTCAAGTTGCCGTCTCCGATGGAGCGCGCATCATTCGTCGTGCGGTGTCAAGTTTCAGGCGTGCATGCGAGTACGGCGGTGACGCAGGTATTATACACCGAGCAGCAGCATCAGCCAAATATTTGTGCTCGCTTGCTCTCCTCCTCCATGTGCACGTAATATACCGCTAAGGAATTCGACTGAAAGATGTATATGCGCGTACGCATGTAGTAAGTGAGTTAGAAATTTGTCTCTGTCTAATATGTATATACGGCGCAGACACTCCGGATAAAGAGCGCCTTACGGTGCAGCATGTAGCCGTGGCTTGGCGTCTTATCTTCGTTTCGTCAACGCACTATAGCCGCCTTTATCTCTCTCTCTATCTTGCTCGCTCCTTCTCGAGATATCTTAATGTAGTCACGTCGCTCTGCTGCGTATACGCATAACGAGATTATGACGCTATATACGTGGACTGCTATGGGGAGCTAATACGTTATATATAAATACATCGCGTATTATCGCACCGAAATGTGAGTAAAAATGTAGCACAGCTGGGGTTGGGAGAGGGTGGGAAAGGCTTATTTTCGTCAAAATCAAACTGTGTCAACGGGTAATAACACGTGCGCGCGCGCCCTCTCGCAAACTATTACATATAATCTGGCAAGCTGCGTTCAAAGTTACTTTACGAGCTCTCGAGGTATTAGCGAATATTTGATTATCGGGTGGGTATAATATTGCATTAGATTCCCCCTCTCTCTCTCTCTCTCTCTCTCTCGTGCACGCGCGCCCGCGCAAACTAATGCTCGTAAGTGAGATAAAATCTCGAGCTGCCGAGAGGATTACGAGCTGTTAGCAAATTACATTTTCTGATTTTCCGACGTTTGTTTCTTGCCTCCACGCACATTATATAGCGCATTTACCAACAAGGGTCGCGTTGGAGTATATAGTCCGATATATGTCACGAGCCATTTCGAACGAGAGCTATTTCGACATTGCGATCGATGCAATATAATGCATTATGCTACTTTTCCTCGTGCACTACTGGTCCGTCAGCCATATCCCTCTCCGACAGCTTCCCGTCGCGCCCATGTCGCGCGCAGCCAGTTCACACAGCTCGACCATTAAGTATTCTTTTTTACGAGCCTCTTCATTTTTCACGAAATAAAAGCTGAAGAGAAATAGACAGACTCGAGGAGAGAGCGAGAGATAGACGTAACAAGGTTTTCTTTGATCGCCTTTTCTCGAAAATCGGGGGAAAAAAAGTAATCTCGCCTCGCGTAAATCTCGTTGGAGGCGGCGCGGCGTGCGCGAGCAATATTCTTATATGATGCACGTACAAAGCGAAGCTCATATTACATTCTTCTTCATCTTCATTTTCCTTTTTTTTACTCGTACCCGAGCCCGTGTCTAAAAGGCCAAAAGATGCGGTTTTGCCTTGAAGGATCCTCCGAATCAGAATTAGGCTCCAAGCGCACGCGAGGCCAACTTTGTCCGACAACGCTTCCTCTCACTCAGCCGTATAACGTATACAGAGAAAGGTGTGCTGCTGGTACTATCTTTTTCTCGCGTGTGAGCAGCACGCACACACATACCCGAGCACCTATACACACACACACGAACACACGTACACACGAGTCTGAAAAGCCTGATTAAATGTCTCCTCTTTCCTTTGAGCCGTGCAGTCTCGCGCGCGTTGACCTCGTTTTTTTCCTGCGCGCAGCTCGCTCGTGCACGTGTATACGTTTTTTTTATGTACGACATATTTTAAAAACCACGTCGAGAGAAAGAAAGAGAAAACGACGTTAGGTGTTGCATCGCTGTTTGAAACGCAATGCGATGAACGAACGATCTTGTCTAATTAAAAACTGCTCATAAAACGTGGCTTTTGATACGTTTCATCGATAAATCTCTCGTTGATAATCAGCCAATGATGAATTAACATATTTAATTATTTATATAGCGAATGGAGCGGAGAGACAATGCAACGATGTGATCCAGCCCGAAAGCTTTATCGAACGTACAAATTTTATGCTTTGCTGTCCGACAACTGCATAAATGCGTCATCGTATAATGTTTTCCCGCACCGGGCAAAGCGAGAAATAGAGAGAGAGAAAGGACGCCAAGGCGTGCAGGGACTTCCGCCCTTGCGCAGTCGTAATAAATATACGAGAGGCACGAGCTTTTTACAAAATTAAATGAGCTCACCTGCGCGCGCGATAAAGGCAATTTAATTCATCGATCGCGCAATGACCGCTGTTACAGTAGTGTGTTTTATCGTCACCACATAGTAATTTGCCTAATTGTAGTAATTTTCATTATGGTCTTTTGACAAATCCGAAAAGAGATTAAATATTGAAGGAAAAAAACTGCCACCGCATGGTAATTCTGCGAAAATAATGATCGAGAAAACTGTGGAACGATACATATACATTAATTTTTCCCTGCTAGCGTAAGGTATAGGCTTCGAACAAAAAGATTGGCATTTATTAGTCGGCTAGCGATTGTGTTCGATCTCTCGAAATCTCGAGAGCTCGAGTGTTAAGGGTCAGAGTGCGCGTCGAGAGACGCAGAGTTGAAGAGGTTGAAAAGCTATGTAGATAAAACTGTGTGTAGGTCGTCGATCGATTTTTTTTTCTCATACGCTCTGCTCGAAAGATGCGGTCCTATACGAGACTGTTCATACGAAAGAATCGTTGGTACGTCAGAATCGATATACATCGTTCCCACAGTACTTTGCATTTTGCATGGATTCGCTCGGGCTATAAATATATATCTTCCACCACATCAGCTGTACGTGTGCGCATATCTCTGTATGCAGCAGCGGAAGCAGCTTCGAGTTCAATTTCGAAATTGATACTTTTTAAAATTCAATATCGCGCCCGGCGCAGTTTTATTTTCATTCTTCAATAATTGCTCGTAGTTATATATGGGGCGAAGCTCGGGGGAGGGTGGTAGTAAAATGAGTTTCGAAATAGGGAGCTCGGCGCGATTCAGAGATTAAAACGCGCCCGTGCGACAGATATAGTATACCGGATACCTATATATTAATACACGCAGTTTGATGGATTTAAACTTCATCTTTATTGATCAGTCCATAATTTCAGTGAGCAAACTCACTCACTCGTCCTCTGCTGCCGTTGCTGCTCTCTTCCTCTCTTTTTCTCTCGCTCTATCTCTCTCTATCTCTCTTTATTTCACATTTCGCCTCATGCTGTGGCGAAACAATTACCATTTATAAATCGAATGCCAAAAACAGTCAGGCGGGTGCGCGTATTGGATCAACACGAGCGCAGCTGCAGGTCTCTATGCTCGCTAGTGTGCGTCAAAAATGGAAGCTTGCGAGTCCCGCACTGACAGTGAAAAAGAACAAAAAAACAACAACAACATCAACGAACAACGATAGTTAACGCAGGAACGTTATATGTACGAGCGAGCATGCCATTGCAGCTGTTAGTACGGAGAGATTGTGCACTGACAAGTTTCCCGTGTAATGCTTCTATCGTATATTCGCGTATATAATTGATACGAGTCTGTAATCGTATATATATGGTTTATAAACTAGATCTGCATATAGGGATCACTGACGCCTGAATTTATACAAAAAAACTGAAAAAATCGAGTACCAATCGTCGCGGGTTATATTATTAAGAGTATTTTTTTTTCGTAAAATCCTCAGCGCCGAGCTATACGCATTGTAGTACGGCTCGTAGAGGCTGATACGTGCCCGTACAATATGCCGGTATGCGCACGGATCACAGCAGTCGCAAATTCTGCTGATGTTGAAAATCTGCTCTGCATGCTTATCGTGCGTATGTATGTACCTCTCCGCTATTGTACCAATTTTTATTCTAGAGGAATTGACCACGAAATCCCTCGTGGCTTCGTTAACCGACGGCGAATATGTGTGACTTTATCTACTTGCGCGCAATTCCTCTCCTATGTTATATATGTGAATAATGAATCGAGTCTTTATATAAACAGCGTGAATGAATCGATCGAGGATGCGTAGAGATACGTGAGTGTGAGTGTGTGTGTCTGAAAGCCAAGAGCTCGCCAGAAAATAGCGCGTATATAAACGGGGAAACTCCAATAAACGATTGCACACATACCGTAGTATGTGCAGAGCATTTTGGCAAACGGTTATAATGCGTGTCAATGGCACGAGTCGGTCGTCGCGCGCGTATCAGGTCGAGTGTTTTGCTCGTGAACACAGAGAAAGAGCTTGCGAGAAGAGAGGGTCAGAAATTGCGAAGGTGCTTGACCGACTGTTTAATCGCAGCTTGCTCTCGCGCGCTATATAAAGTCCGATATATATTTATAGCTATTATGCAAAGAGAGAAAGCGACGAATACGAAGAAGAGAGGACGAAGAGCTCGAAGGACACTCGCTATTATGTCGACGAATCGTCATTGTCCGGCGCGGAGCTTTCAACTTTGTTTTCAATATAAATCAATTGACTACGAGCAGCAGCACTACGACGGCAAAACATTATTTCGCCGTCTTTTATGACAGCGAAAACTTAATGCTGCCGACGGTTGCTGCTTGGGCGCGACGCCGTCCACTCGTCCAGTGTACAACTACTGCACGTTTCTATATAGTATCGGGCTGGTCGACGACGACGACGACGACGACGACGGTTATGGTGTGCTGAATTTGCGACTATGTCGAGACTCGCCTTTGCCGTTGCTATATAGTATACGACTTGTGTATAGACCTAGGACGAAACGAAACGGAACTAGAGAGAATCAAGCTCTGCGCCGAGCAGGCAGCAAAAGTTTTGCGCAGCAGCAGTAGCAGCACTCGAAGCCGACAAAAGATCTCGATCCAATTAGTTGAGAATCTGCGTCGTAATTACGAAAATTTTTCTACCGCTCGACGCCTTGTATAATATTACTTACAGGTATATATTGTTACAACGCGTTTATGTGTTAGCGTGCGTGTGTGCGCGTGTGTAAGCTCATACGCGTCCGGAAAGCGAGAGAATGAGTAACTGAGCGCTGTAGTAGTAGTAGAAGTAGTAGTAGTAGTGGTAGTAGTAGTAGTAGTAGTAGTAGTAGAAAGAGAGAGAGCTAGAAACTTGGCCGCGAGCTGTGAGTCTAACGACGTCCGGAGCAACTTTCCCCGGCGTTTCCTTCTTCGACGTCGTCATCGTCGTCGCTGTACTGGTGCGACTGCTACGTGAGCGCTACACCCGCACCCACGCACACACATACACACTCTCACTCAAGCTCCAGCTCGTCCTTGCATCTCTGATTACCTCAAGAACTTCCATTAAGGATGATGCCTCGGCTTCTCTTTCTACGAAGTCAACGCCGCCGTCGTCGTCGACGCGTTGTTGTCGCCGGGAGAAAATATTAGAGAAGGAGGGAGAGGGACGTCGTCGCTTGCCTGTCTGCCTGCCTGCCGCGTGCAAAGTGCAGTACACTTTTTTCAATCCCAGACACCTTCCTTTTTTTCACCCCATCCCTACGCCCCGTTTGAGTTGAGTGCACGAGTCGAGCGCCTACGAGGCGGAAGGACGATACGTCTGTCGTTAAATGGGGGGAAAATAATAACGTTTCGATTGTGTGTACGCGAAGCGCCCGCGTATATTCGTATAATAATAAAAGCTCGATAGCGATTTTATTGTCTCGCAAAGTGAATCTTCATCACGCGCAGCCCGTGCCTGCTACGCGAGCTCGATAGCATATTACAGTGGTAGCTGCGCGTCGATGAAATCATATTCGTTACTACACTGGGTGTACGCGCGGCGATATAAAAGGGCTTCGGAACGGGTATTAAAGTTCGATGAAAAATAGTTAAATTTTCCAAGTATATACGTCTTTTGAACAAACGAAAACTTCCGTTTGCTGGGAAGGCACTCGAAGGCACGTCGTGCACTAAGGGAGGATGAGGGGGAGGGAACAGTTGAGGCGGTGCGCGCCCGCTTGGCTTGGCTTGGCCCTGGCCGGCGGGTTATTATTGTTTACACGCGCGCATTCTGTATATACTATGGCTGCAAAAAGAAACGCTCCAATGGATTCGCCACGCGCGCGCATCGCTCTCCAAAAAGGGAAAGATGAGAGAGAGAGAGATAGTGAGAGAGCTGGAAAGAAGATTTTCTGCCCAGTCGAATATAACGTAAAAGGCAGTATCAATTCACTCTGAATCTCCTCTTTCTTCTTCTTTCTTCGTTCTTCGGCTCTCCTCTCTGGCTTCTCCACCCTACTCTTCGTTCGCTGGTTCGTTCTTCTTTCTCTGTATCCTCTTGGCCTCTCAACGGAAACTTTTAACAAGCATGAAAATTTATATCACGATCGCAAAAGTTTTAAGTACACTTTTGCTGTGTCGGGGCAAGCAACCAGCAGCAGCAGCAAACCAACCAGTCGGCCAAGCAGTAGCAGCAGCAGCCCGACAGCTAACAGCAACATAGCAGCAAGAAAAAAAGTACTGTACGAGTATAGGAAAGAGAGAGGCAGGGAGAGAGGCCGAGAGAGAGAGAAAAAAAGCCGGCGACACCTCACCCTGGAGAAAATAACCTGAATGTATCAAATATCACTTTTGAAGTTTTTCTTGTAGTTTTGTTTCAGTTTGCTTGCCGAGCACGGGAGCTACCCTTCTCCTTCGTCTTTTTTTTCTGCGCATCTACGTGTGTACGTATATACATTGTATAACGATATAGCTCTTTGACCCGCAAGAGCAAACTATGCGCATTATATGACTCCGCCTGGCGCATATAACCCTGCTCAGCCGCCTCAATGTCCTTCCCTAAACAATGAGAAAGTTTAATGATTCGAGACAAGTTTTGCAAATACACGTGTATATACAGCAGCAGCGGCTCCGACGACACATGGCTTCCGATCATATTGCAAAGTTGCCACTTATACATTTATCGTCGTCGTCATTGTCATCGTCGATTACAACGTGTGTGTATGTGTGCGTGTGGGTGGTGTATGTGCGTCTTCGAGCGACGACCGCCTCGATGCGTATACTATATAAGTACTCCTCTCGTACGTACGCCACACGGAACAAGACTAATCGCTCAGTCGGGCCATTGACGGGCTGTCTAGTCACTGTGCATGTAACGTCGATTCACCTTCCTACCAACCTTTTACATATAATATACATACACGCGCGGCCGAGAGCAAAGTGATCAAGTTCGTTATAGCGATACACAGTCATAAAAGTCGACGTATAAATTTTATACCGTTGTACCGGCAAAGTGTATATAGCTGAAGAGATCACCTCTGTATAGTATAAGCGAGCGCGGGGTGTACGCTGCAAGAGAAGCCATCTCGAGGCAGGCAGGCTGGCGGGCTGGCAGCTCCTCTTCGTTATAATAAATGTCGATCGTACCTAGTATATCTATTTGAAATATTCTATATACCAACTATCCGGAGCTGCACCGTACATATATATAAGCTTGTATTCATGTCTGTATATATGCATGTATATATTATGACCGATCACTAAAGCATACTTGCTTTTTACGCGCGTTAATATGAAAAAGTTCGCGCTGCTGCTCGGTTCGTGCTCTTATGCAATATATATATATATATATATATAATACGCACACACATACACGGATGATTATACAAGTAAATATTTGACAGGCTTGGGTCGGAACTGCACCTGCCAAGCGGCGGGGGAGCAGCAACGGCAGCAGCAGCAGCAGCTACATCGCAAAAATCGATGCAATATCGGCCCAGACTCGGTTATGTTCCCAACATTGACTTCGCTCTCTCGAGGTGTATTTTATATTATATATGCTGCTGCGGCCTCCTGTACGTAGAGGGGGATTAATTTCGTATCATCTTTGCAAGCTTGTTACATAATGTAGAGATAGCCACAAAGATGTAAGGACTGTGCGCTAGGTGCAATACATGTATTATAAGCTTAGTGTGCTATTCTGCGAGTTGCGAGTTATAAGCATCTGCACGAACACCCGAGCAACACTAAGTCAAAGGGCTTATCGCTTCTCGGCCGACGCTTTTCGATATTGAAAATGTATTGTATTAGCTAGCACTACTGCTGCTATGGCAATTTTTTGCCAGAATAAATGATAAGAAAAAGGAGGACTTTTTCCTATTTCTCTTAGCGAGCAAAATTACCTTGCCTGGCAGAATCATTCCGAATTTTTAGCATACTAAATAAAGAGAAAAAAGGAGAATAACGAAAAAGGTCGAGACACTTGAACTTTTTGCGCCCGGTACATTTCGTTGGCAAAAAATAAAAGTGATTTTGAAAATCCTCTAAAAAGACTCGAGACTTTATCAGGCTCAATTAAATTACGAGCGAAACTTTAGGGAGCGAAAGCTTCGCATGCACGAGTCGCACGCACTTCAGAATTTAATGACCCTAGCCGGCGAGCACACACGCGCATAAAACTTTCCCTTTTTGGAAAATCTGTGCGCGCCTACTACTGGCCGCACCGCACGTCTTTCGGTGCACGCTCGACCTTTTATACGTATAACCAGCAGGCCGCTTCGTCGTCGCAAAAAGTGTATGCAAATGCGCGCGACACGACGATGATGATACTTTCATTCGTATGCACGACTCACGAGCAAGGGGGTGGGAGCTCAATTCGAACAAAAAGCACATTAACAAATGTGAATCCTTATACAAGGTGATTAAACATTGAGCGTATCCATATATTATGGATTTTTAGAATTCAAGTTCTGCTCCTGAAAAAGTACAGTGCGCAAAGAAAAGTAGTTTCAGAAGCTCGCAGCAGTCCAAGATAATTCCTAGGAACGTTTTCGCGAGCTTAGTAGTTTCTTTCTCTCGCTTTTTGTAACGATCGGGCAAAAACTGCTGGAATTAAGATATGCGAGGGCGTATGTGTAAAAGGGACGTATACGTAAAGAAAAAGGGAAATGAGACACTGGAGCTTACACACGTAAGTATATACGCACGAGAGAGTAGGAGGGACACACAGTGTAGTCAACTAGAAAAGTTAACTTTAATGGCCGAGCTACTCGCGCTACTCTGCTACAATTACTACTTATGCGGCACGTGGTAGTTTCTCATGCAGCTCGAAATTTACGGCGAGTCGGTTATTCAAAAAGGCTCTTTTTTGCAGCAGCAGCAGCAGCAGCGTTTACGCGCTCCCAATTTTCAAAGTGCTCTGAACTCGACTATATTATACGAGTATATATATTCTCGAAAAGTCAAAGGAAGGTCAGATGAAGGGTCAGCAACAATACTCTCTCTTTCCCTCTTCAATTCTCACAATTGCAATATTATGTACTCGTATATATGTGAATAATGCTCCATGTCCGTGTATTATAATGAATCACATTAAACGAGTTACGCATTGACGTGATAATTTCGAACGATGACAGTTCGCAAGCCCGATCGTAAGCGATCGCGAAAGAGAGGGAGGAGAGAGATCGACGAATTTTGTGTTTTGTTCGGGTACACACGCACATGTATATAAGCTTGAGTATAAACATAGACAGATTCGCAATACACAGTCAACGAGCAACATCAGCCACGCGTTAATCGATATATAAATAACCCTTGATTAATATATTTATTCGGTCGTCGTCAGTCAGGCAATTTGCATGCACGGTCGATCGTGTTTCCAATTGAATATATTACTATAGACATTAAAATACAATCGAATTTCGGATTCGCAGCAAAACGAATCGTGTATGTGTTGCGCGCGTGCATGTCGAGTCCTCGCGTGTGCGACGTGAATAGAGAGAGAGAGAGAGCGAGATAGGGGAACGAAAGAGAGTGAGTGAGAGTCGAATTACGCAATTCCATCGTCAAAGATTAAAAAGATTGGCATAAATTACGACTATAATTGTGATCGATGTCGTGGAATTGAACTTTTAAACGAATTCGTGCACTGCTGCTGCTGCTGCTGCTGCCGCTGCTGCGCTTGGTCAGGCGTGGCTAAAAATTAATTACAGCTTGCAAAAGGGAGCGAAAGAGAGAAAAAAAGAGAGATGGAAGCGGTCATCGTCGATCAGAGCCAGGGCAAAATAAAGACTTTTCAAAACTTGAGTCGTAAAAATTCTGGTGGGGCCCACTAGTTCTCGCGATAACATCCATTAACGATTAATTTGTCGAGATATAAATTTATCGGCAAAATTTAGCGGCTGCTGCTGCTGCTGCTGCGCACGAACGACTGAATTATGCGCTCGGCTGAGCTCGAGCTGCTCTGCTTTTGCGTGCGAAATAGCTTCGCGCAAAATATCAGCTCAGAATGAATTTTTAAGAGTTCGCGCTCGCGCCCTATATCGCCCCCTCATTCTTCCTCCGTGTCCTCCTCCTTCTTATTCTGCTGCCTTCCTCCCTCTTTCCTTCACCCCGCTTAAGTTCTTACGGATTTTTCGCTATGCGTTCTCTCTCTTAATTTTTTTTCCGCCAGCCACCTAGGCCGTGGCCAACTCCGCCTTCGCAGTCCCTCTTCTTTTTCTTCTTCTTCCTTTTTTTGGCTTTATTTTTCGCCGAGCGTTTTTATCCTGAGGCCTGCTGCTACTACTCTTGGCTACCTTTCTTCATTTCTTTTTTTTTTTTTTTTTTTTTTTAACTCAGCTTCATTCTTACAGCTATATAGCCACTGCAACGTTGCAGCGCTGCGCGACTTAGCCCACTTCCTCGCTCTTTCTCTCTCTCTCCCTCTTCTCCCCGTTTTTTTTCTCTCTTAATCTCACCTGCTACAGCACTGCCACGAATCTGTATGTGTGGGCGAGTTTTATGCTCGGTTTTCCTTGTACCTTGCACCGTTACACGAGCAGCAAGTCGAACGAGCACGTATATAAAGCATCTTTTGCGCTTTTCATCATTTTTTCCCTCCTTTTTTTCTCTTCCTCCTTCTCGCTCTTTTTCTTTTTTCCATTTTCCTTCTTGCTCTGTTTCTCCACTCTCGATGATTTCTATATCCCCGAGCTGCAGACGTATACTTTCCGAGTGAAAAATCAAAGCAAGAGAACGAACGAAGTATGATCGGAATCGGCAGCAACAGCAGGCACTCGGAATGTGCGTCTCTCGCTTTCTTGCTTTCTTCCAGTATTACACAGAACTCCTTCTTTCTTGGTTCGAGGTGTCGGAGATAAAGTTCATTCGAAACTTTCCATCTGCGCGTAGATGTATATATGGGCTAAACCAAAACAAGTGTGATTTGTCAGAAATTGAAATTGCAACTTTTTACAGAATTTCAAAAAAACAGAAATCGAATCGACAAAATATTCTGAACTTTATCATCATACAGTTCGCTTTAATTCCTCGTATTTACGGATATTCGCTTATCAATATTGCATTTAGAAGAAAGCACAAAGTAGCTAAGTTATTCGAATCTACCAACAAACGTCAGCCTCGAAGAGAAAAACTGCCATTAGTTTTTTTTTCTTCGCCGTGGTAAGAAGCAGCCCTCGTAGCTGCTCAAACAGCACGAGACAACCACACAAGCGAGAGCGATCGCAGCCAGGTAGGAGGGTGTAAACGTCAGTCTCTAGTACTTATGAAGAAGAAGGCGCGACGAAGCAACGACGACGACGGGAGGGAGCGAAGCACACGTTGAAGTACACGACGTACGCGCGCGTGTGTGTACCCGGAGCGCATCTTATGGCGTACACATACACTGCATTGTTATATAAACCTCACTACGTTACCGTGTACTTCAGGCTGCCGCCGCTGCGCGCTTAATGCCTTCGCGAAGCCACGGTATACATATTGTTTTCATATACATACTTACGATAGTTGTATACACCGCGTGAAACGTTTGCGTATGTGTGTTTGTAGATATATAGATATGGGAATGCAGTCAATTAGCTTTGAGCAGCTGTAACAGCGCACACGGGTCGCGCCCAGCATTTCTCAGTGTATACCGGCAACTCTGCAAGCTCGCAGTCCTATTACAACTCCAAGTGTATCTATATGTATATGCGCGTACATACTGACACCGGTGCAATACGCTTTCGCGAATTGCACCAAAACAAAAACACGAGCCTGTGTCGAGAGTTATATAATATATATCGTAGCCTCGAATTAGCAGCTGGAGTATTTGCCCTCCCCCCCCCCCCCCCCCCTTNACCCCCCACAAACCCCTCCCGTGAACTTCGCCGATGGCAGGACGAGGCGGGGAACATTATTAACAACTGCCTCGCGAGTAAAAGTACAAAAAGTACATGCCCGAGTAAATCTAAATTGCAGATTGATAATGAGCGGTTTTGTGTATACAAACATACCGGTGCAAGGGTGCAGAGCAGTACGTGCACGTGAGAATACGCGACTGTGCGTGTGTATGCGTGTACGTACGTGTGTCTGACTCGCCGCGTGTACAAACCAGCAAGTATGAAGCTTGCGAAGCTACTACATCTGCTGTAGTTATACTGCGCATACGGGGCTTAATTGAAACGATTGCGGTGCTCCGATAATATATAATTAGCTCTATATACGCGCGGTGCGAGGGAGGACGGGGGGTGCGGCTCGATCGAGAGGTGTACGTACGTGTACGTGCACGCACGCAACGCAATCGAGCGAGAGGTCAACTTGACGGCTCGTACAATTAAGCCGGCCGATAACGAACGCTCTCAATTTTGATATGCAGATGCTTCGGCAATAATTATACGAGGCATAAACATGTCGCAAACCGCCATCGCCTGCCTCTGCCGATCCTCTCTCTGCGGCGTGTGCGCATATTATTGCCTCGAGTGAAAAAGAGACAGCGAGCTCGCAATAGCGACGGGATTTCCTGTGTGGTACACGCGAAAGCCATTTTTTAATTCTGCCTTTTGGGAAACGAAATTATTAATGTTCCAAGCGAAAATAAATTGGAATTTTGCATCAATACCGATAGACGATATCGAACTCTGTGCTGCTTTTCATTAGCTGAGTATGTATTCGTATGGATTCTCAGTTTATTCATTAGCAAAAGGGTATTATAATATGGATTTTTGAGTAACATTTTAACAATTTTGACTTTCTAAGGGTACTGAATCTAAGAGTACTGAAGAGGCCGAGCTTTATAAAATTATTTTTATTTTGTCACTTGAATATTATATGAGGTATTCGCCATCTAGTGGTGTGGATGGCATTGATCATTGAATACTCATAATTTTTTCGAGCAATCAATGCAAAAAGTTATTATTAAAACATAAAGTCTGATCAATCAAAATGCATAATTTGAGACGTTAGTGAAACGTACGTTGAGTGTAAATAAAAAAAATATCATTTCCATAGCTTGAAATTGAAGGTATAAGAGGCCTTGCTCTAAACTTGATGAAAAGCTATCTACCTGACAGAGGTCAAAGGGTGAAAATTAATGGTGTTACTAGTCAGGTAAAGACAGTCAGCACAGGGGTGCCCCAAGGCACTGTCTTGGGGCCCCTCCTGTTTATTATATATGTCAATGACATCTTTAACTACTGTCCTGGCACTTATGCATTTGCTGATGACACAATAGTGGTGAGACATGCTGACACTTGGTCTGAGGTGCAGGATGATATGAGAAGGTCATTACTAAAAATCGACTCCTGGTTTACTGCTAACAAGCTTACTATGAATGTGACCAAGACTGAGCATATGACTTTTGGATGTAATATTAGGAGTGTGCCATTATGTACTGACATACAAATTAGGGATTTTCCAATAAGGAGAGCTACTAATGTTAAATATCTGGGTATCCGCATGGACTTTCGATTAAAATGGGATCAGCATATACAATATGTAATGGGTAAACTTAGATATACACTTTTTATTATGTTTAAATTAAAGCATCTGCCTATGAGAGTACTCGTCACCATCTACTATGCTTATGTATACAGTATTATTAATTATGGATTGATCATATGGGGCGGAGCCTATAAGTCAGAAATTACGCAGCTTGAGAAACTTCATGGAAGGATCCTTCAGGTGATCAAAGACAAGGATATCCCAACTATTCGCGAATTGTATGTTGTGAACTGTATAATGTTCCATTATGCACATTTGAGCTACTCTTACAGGAGCTCGTGTAGCAAAACAAGGACAAAGTGTCTGCCTCTGCCTAGCCATAAGAAAACGCTTTATGTTAAAAATAGCTTATACACTGCGATAAAATACTTTAATTTGCTACCTAACTCGTACAAAGACCTGAAATGCTCTGCTAAAATCATTAAGAAAGAAATGTTATGTTATTTTAGGCAAAATGCCAATCTCTTGTAATGTTCAGTATTATATGTTTGAGAATGTGTGTTATATTGATGTAATGGTTGTATATCTGTGAGTTCGTGGCTGGCTATGTACTGCGAATCAATTTTAACTTTTTGTTTTTTGTTTTTCCTAGATTTAAGAATTTTATTTTTTGTAAATTTTATTGTTAGTGCGCCTGTGCACAGAGGACTCTCCTCTCTTACAGGATCCGTAATCTGCCCATGTGGGTGGTTATGTTTTTGAGCACATTAAATAAATAAATAAATAAACCATACTAATTGAATGCGATCTGGCAATAATATACTGCCACTGATCCGTTTGTCTAAGGTTCGTCAAGTGGCACCATGACCTGCATGCGGTCGGTGAAAGCACTTGGTCCCCTGTGCAATCGTATATATAATACCTACAGTTACAACAATTGGTCTTTTCAACGTCGTCGCTGCAGTTTCGCACAAACAGTACAAGCAGTAAGCACGCGAACATACGCGCACGCGTATACATAGCGCATACACACATAGCTCGAGACACACATATCAAAGCTAGAGAAATAGCGAGAGAGTGAGAGTAAAGCAGCAATGGAGCATCTCTCTCTCTCTCTATACATAGACGAAAAGCGAGATGACAAACGAACAAATACGGGCGATGCATTATCGTATTAGTTCGCAGCCTTTGCGCGTGGCTCTCTCGAAGTACGTGCGTGTGTGAACCCGCAACTCGATTGTTTCTGCTGCTGCTGTTAAATCTGTACAACGTATACTGCGCTGCACTGGGGGGGTGGGTGCGAGCTCGGACAAAGTTAGTCATCTCTCGCGCACAACGTGTACACTACTCGGCGTATTCTGTACGAATGACCGAAGTTATGTGAATTGGTTGCGTTCGAGTGGCAATTGAATGGTGGCCTTTTTTGTTACCACCTCTCGTTCTTCTTCTCCTAGTTTTAACCATGATGTTTATAACCTAGGAAAGAAAATGGTCTACTTGCATAGCGGTATGAAAAAAGGGGTGGCTAAAAATGTGACTGTCCAACGGAGGTGAACTTTCTTGAAGAGTTTCCCGTTACTTCCACGAGGGCACGTGTGCATCTACTTGTTTTACCTCCAGCCATAAGAGGTATACATATATTTATCTTGGCCAGGATCTAAGTATATAGCCTGTATGCGCTTAGGGAGGCGAGCTAATTTAATTTACTCGCTATTTCTCTCTCCGCGGGCGTGAAAAAACTTTCAGCTGTTTAGATTTCGTAGCAATTAAACTTTCTAATGAAACGTGGCTCTGGCGCACACAGCACAGCACGGCGCAGCTCTAGAGCTTCAGCCGGCCGACACGTATACAGCGTGTACGCACGTTTATTTAAAAATTAGCGCGCGTGTCTCGAATGAAAAAGTACACAGCAGCGGCGGAGAAGCAGCGAGAAGCTCTCTCTCTCTCTTGCTCTCGTCCTCTTTCAAGCGTGACACTAATGAAAGCTCCCAAAGTTTTTGTCTAATATTGCTCGAGCCCAGAGCCGACGTCGCGTGCACTTTTATAATGCAATTACTGCAAGCCCCCCCGACAGGGTGCTAAATTGCGATCGATCACGAGGCGCTCCGCGAGTACATATATTATGTATGGTAAGTATACGCGTACACGCGCGCATGTATGCTCATTTACGGTCTGTGTGTGCGCGCAGCCAAGAAGCATGCGTAATGTCGGCAGCCAGAAATTACAACGGTAGTACGGGTACAGTTGCGGGCGCGTGCATTTTGTATATTGCTAGCCAAACCGTGGCAGAGAAAGCTCTTGATTTCAGCAAATTGTTCACCCCCAAGCACCAACACATAAACCCACGCGTTTATATATATGGTATAACTTGGCAGCGGTGCAGGAAATAGAAGCGCTTTAAGCCTCTCCCCCTCAGATTCACGGGTAATTTCATACCTTGGACCGAAGACGTCCCAATTAGCCATTGGCCCCCCTCGTGAACGCATTTACATGGCCCGCATACCAACCTCCTTCTGCGCAGTCTCGCGTCGCAGCTATACTCTCAGCGTTTATAAGCAGGAGCTTTCTCTACCTCCGGGTCTCACCCTCTCCTCTTCTGGTCTAACCCTTACCTACAAATATAGCTCGAGCCTGCTCTAGCCGGGGAGGGCAATAATCTCAATAGACAAACGCGCGCGCGCGAGATCGCAAGCTCCGCAAGCGCAGGGCAAGATATTTACGATCGCCCGTGGGCCTCTCGCGTGCAGCGGTATGTGTATACTGTACTATATATATGTCGAGGCTATTAAGCTCGAGTGGCTAATTGTCGTTGAATATTCGCGAACTCTTAGCGGTTAAAAGCGACGTTTCCATTGTGCTCGAGCTTTTCTTGTTTTCCTTTTTTTTTTGCCTCCAAGACATTCGTTTCTAATGCGAGCAACGACAGAGTACGTGTATAATCGTTAAGGTCACATTAAAGTTATGGATATTTATTCAAAAAAATATATATTTTTATCATGTATTAAATGTAAATAATTCTCTCTTATACAATACCGAGCTTGCGAGCTCAAACAAAATAATAGAATGAAAATTAACGTAAGTTTTAATTACGGTTATACCGCTCCAATTCGTGCGTACATCGATACACTTGATGCATTATATTCTTTTCAATTCGCACGCGTGGGCGAATGTTATGCGCGATGTAGTGATTATGCAACACGATGATGTGGCTGGCATTGTTATTGCGCCGCTTATATCGCCGTTGTTGCCAATTATAAATCGCATATCGGGTTGTACATTATTATTTGACCCTTTATACAGCGAGAGTGTGTGTAGCTGGGGGTTGAAATTTTACCGGGCTTAAAACTAATGCATTCCGCAAATGAACGCGATCGTGTTGTTGTTGCGTATATATACAAATCGCACACCTGTAATTGCCGTGAATGATGCTCCGGTAATGTTTTCATAAATGTTACCCAAATAACGACGGCGTAATTTTGCACCGATTGTATGCGCTACGAGCTCGATCCCGAGTTACTCGCTTTATCGGGTCACCGTCCGTCTCTCGATTCACAGCAATTATTATACCCGTTGCGAGCAGTGACTACACGAGCTAGAAAACACCATTTTGATGAAAAAGACCCGATTATACTTCGCGTAATAATCCATAATTCTCTTATCCAAAAGTTTAAACGAGACGATTTGCTCCTTCGTTCCGGTATACAAAGCGATGTGGCAACTTGATTGCGAGCTCGAGGTTTTTGCGACCAAAAAGTCTCGAACTGGGGGGTGAAAAAAAATTTGCATCGCACGATAATTCCTGCACTTGCAGCAGAAAATTTTCTTCTTCCTGACCACGTGCGACGCGTATATTTTTGTACCAGGTCGTTGTCGGAGGCTCGTCTTCCAAGATAACTTCGTACTTGCTCGCTCGGTCGCTTTCGTCGGTGATTATTTCCGTTCGAGAAATGTGTCGCGCAGCTAGGAGCTCCTCGGCGCGCGATCGTTCCTCTTCGATGCAAATTGCACACGCCTCGGTAAAGCGTACGCGACGGTGTGGGATCGTGCAAGCTCTAGCTCTGCGGGATGAGAGCTGGAGAAACGACGACGAAGACGACGGCAACGGAGCTCTATATAGACTCGAATGAACGGAGCTCATTGCATAAATTTCAATGCCGTGCGATTGAACTTTGGCTCTTTGTTAGATCTAAACAACCTCGGCTCGATCGTTCCCGGTGCTCAAGCCTCTTAAGAATCAATTATTACAGTGATTAACGTGCGCACGGGTTTATAGAGACGTATACGCGATTGCGAACAAAATGGTACTTTTGCTTTATCGATTGCCGCTGCCGCTGCTGCGCCGAATACGCGTCGTCGTTCGTACATACATATACTATACGGCGAATAGAAGCACATAACTTGGGTCGTCTTGGCAACTATAACGCGGCTTATAATAGATATATAGACCGCGCGCAGATAAAACAAGCGTTTAAAATATCGGACACATCGTTTTTGCCGAGGGATGAAGCCCGTACGCCGCACCGCGTCCAGCATTTATATTGAATAATATTCAGAACAGAGAAACGAGAGAGAAGCCTAGGCTCTCTGTATATAGGTGTACATTTTACTCGGCGCGCCCATAAAGCTTGTCTATAACTCGCAATCCTTAAATTTCATTCACAGTCGTAAAAGCGCCTCCGGGGAAGGAGCGCTGAATTTATGCGAGAGAATTACGGGCGATAAAAAAGTTGATCGCACAGCTTCTCTCGCAAGCTCCTCGTGGCGAGCTGCAGAGCGCAGGAGGAGGAACGCCTCAGCAAGCGCGTCATCTTTGAGTTGATAACTTGCTGCTGCTGTACGATCTGCCACCGCCGCGCCGCCGCTAAGAAATGTTATCTATATATATATAGCGTTAAAAAAGTATGTCAACGCTCGATCGAGCAAAGAAAGACAGAGAGAGAGAGAGAGAGAGAGAGAGAAAAAACATTCTTTTTCGTAATACGCCTCCGCGACGTGATCGACATAATTCACGCGCGTTCGCGCTACCGATATTGTTAGCTCTTCTCTTCCTGGCCCGCACACTTTTATTTTTATTTTCTTAGGGATATAAAACGTCCACTTGTATTGACTTGCGCGCGCTACTTCTTGGCATAAACTTTGTTCCGGAAGGGCTCGCAGCAACTTCTGTCCAATAAGAATTTCGAGTCTTCGATAATTACTTTACAGCCAATAACGCAGTTTTTATCTGCGCGAGCTCCCGCGTGGACAACGTTGATCGTGCTCGCAGAAGCGGAGAAAAATTGTTCAACTGCGTTGTTTACGCTGTAATCTAATCCCGTCTACTTATACACCGCGCTGGTATATACGTCGTTCGACCGTGCAAAAGCCCCTTTGTTTTTCGGGCTTACGAGATGCAAGCAAAAAAGTGAGAGCGAGAAAAAAAATATTCCCCCGAGGGATTAAGGTAACTCTCCCTTCCGCTAGCTTGACCTATACTCATACGTCAATGTAAATTCATACCAGCCGGTCCATGTCCTTTTTACAAGCCCTCGCTTACGGAGGCGAGCTTGCGACTATATACGTACAAGCCGGGCTGCCCGGCAAATTAAGCTCTTCGATCGTAACACGTATACGTTAATTAATCTAGAATTTAAGGCGAGTAAAAAATGGCCTCTACCGCGTATTTTTTTTCTTTCTTTTTTTTTTTTTTTTTTGAGCAAACAACGGATCGGCATGACGGAATTTCCCAGAGCTTATACCGAATTCTGCTGAAACCACAAGACGACTGACTCAATTTCGATTTCCGAGCTCGATACGCGAATGTAAACGCGAAAAGCGCTCACAACAGAATACCTTTGTTTTACGGTATATACATAATGGCAATGCCACGCGGAGTGTATGCAATATTTGGACTGACGATATGTTACCTCGATAGCTGGGTGTACTTCGCAAAGGGAATAAAGAAGTAAAAGCTTTGGGCCAAGTTGCAGCACAGCTCCTTTGAGGACCTAAACGTATATACAGGACGTGGTGTGTGTGTGTGTGTGTGTGTATGTGTGTGTGTGTGTGTGTCTTTGAGTGTGTATACGTCGACTGACGTATGCACAACTCGTGTAGACAAAGTCTTTTTTCCAAGAGAAAACAAAGAGATAGAGCGATAGGACGAAGAGAGAGCATGCAAGCTCTACGCGTATACACATGATACGTGTAGGAATACACGTGCGAGAATAATCGACAATATTGACTAAAATAAACGACTGCGGTTTATAATGTGTATGCCTGGCAAATTATATTCCCAAGCAAACGTGCGGCAGCCGTGCCCGCTCGAATGTTCATCAAGCGCGCGAGTTGCAAGCTGCCATTATTTCGAGAGAGGGGGAAAGGAGTTATTACTCGTCCTTCGTTGATGTACAGTCATATATTTATGTATGTGAGTGTGCGCCGTGTATTCAGACTTGTGTATATAAACGCGTACTTACTAAGATGGAGACTCGAGCCACGAAGCTTCGTGTGTCTTAATGACGTGCCCGCGTGCGGCTCGAAATCAGATAGACTAGCGCAGCGCAGCACAGCAGCCAGAGAAAAGCTCTCGAGGTACGGAAATGTGCTTGCCTATTGCAGATATGTCGTGTTTCCTCATGAGATTCATCACGCTTCTTGGAGTTTGTGCTTATATGTATGTTTTACCTTCAAGTATACGTGCCCTGTATATCCTATCCGATGTATTCCTAGACGCTCCAGTGTGCAAGGCGATACGCGAACGACTATTGTGTGTCAAACGCGCTGCGTTCAAAAGTACGAAATCGTTTGACGCGCATACCTCGAATTGTACACTTGCTTTTGCCCTACTACACCTTGTTGCACAGCTGAATATACTTCGAATGTTGATATATAAACGATATCTTGAAAAAATTGGTTATCCAGAGGCCTGTGCTCGCTCGCTCGTGCGCACGTATATTACTCCGTGATTGTAAGGTAGGCACGCTAGGCCATAAGTCCTTTTGTAAGCATAAAGTAGAGAAGTATGATGAAGACATAGCAGAAAATAGCTACGCAAAAGAGGCAGTAGTTGAAGAAGAAGAAGAAGAAGAAGAAGAAGTAGTAGTAGGAAGAGAGGAGCTAGTCGGGCGGCTGCACGACCAGGTACTACCACTACCACTACGTGCTGCACTTGCAGCTGCAGCTGCTGCTGCTACGACTGGTGGCGTAGAGAGTCAAGAGCATCCGGCCGTTCCTTAATTCAATTACCGATGAATTATCTTAAACAATGGAGACAGAAGAGTTAGTCAAGTAACTGCAATAATGGATTAACCCGAGAGCCCGAGTCAAGCTCGCCCGCCTGTCCGCCCGCCAGCCCGCGCTCGTTCGCTTGCTCGCAAGCACGAGCACTGTGCTCACCATGAATTTACTCTAGTTCTCTCTTTCTCTCTCTCTCGCTCTCACTTGGCTGAAGCTTTCCTCTCTTATACTCGCGCTAGCTGCTGCTCTGCTGCTTTAGCGCGGCCGAGGCTCGCTCGCTCGCCATGCTCTACTCACTCACTCTCTCTCGCTCTCTGTCTTTCCCTCAGTCGGTCCATGCACGCTCGACTCGGCTCTCTCGCACCCAGAGCTTTGCACGACGACGACTACGATGACTCGGTGAGCTCTTTCTCTTTCTCTTATGTAGCTTTGCGACAATTTTCGATTCAACGCCGTGGAGTGCCGTACTGAAGTCGTAGAACGTAATAGCAGTAGCTATAGTAGTAGTAGTGGCGGTGGTGGTCCACAGTTCGAGGCGCGCTCTGATTGCCACGATCATGAGTTTGAGCTCGGATCCGACCCCCGTCGCCACCAATGCGCGCGTATTCATTGTCGCAATTTCATCCTCTGACTCTATACGCGTGTGCCTTTTCGCTGTTTTTACTTTTGCTCCAACGAGTTGAGTGCGTTTATATAGCTTCGCGCGAACTCAATTGCAAAGCAAACCGATTTTCTGTGCTGCCCATATATTATATATTGGACAAGTTACGCGAATTGGTGTGACTAATTAATGAAATTGCGTACTTTCGCGGTACACATCAAAAAAAGATGCTTCCTAGAATTTGAGCCCTCAGCAGTTTTTTTTATAAATCTGCAAACCAAAGCAACCCACATAACCCAGCACGTGTATTAAGTAAAGAATTATATACAAATAACTCATGTAACCCAAATAACCCATTTAAATGGGTTACCTCACGTTACCTCACGTTACTTCATTTACTACCATTTAAATGGGTTATTTGGGTTACTTGGGTTATTTGGGTTATTTGGGTTATTTGGGTTACTTGGGTTACTTGGGTTATTTGGGTTATTTGGGTTATTTGGGTTATTTGGGTCATTTAGGTTATTTGAGTTACTTGTGTCATTTGGGTTACTTGGGTTACTTTGGTTACTCGGCCGAAAATGATTCCTTGATCAGGTAAAAGCTAAACAAACATCCTTACATTATTTCTAGACATAAAAATTGTAAATAAGTCTCATCCCGATCAGTTGGGTTACTTGGATTATCTGGGTTACTTGGGTTAAATGGTTTACTTGGGTTACTTGGGTTTACTTTTGGTTACTTGGGGTTACTTGGGGTTACTTGGGTTACTTGGGGTTACTTAAAATATGACTTATAATATTTTTACTGCTCCAAGATTTCTTACAATTTCTTTGAAACAATCTAAAACCGAGCGATCGTTAGCGAGCGAGGAATGATTGCAGAATTTTGAAGTATTCACTTCAAATTTTTTAATTTCAATGTTATACAATGTATAAAATGACCAACGCTTATAGTGGTTACTCAAATTACGGTGTTCTTTCGTCTTTTTTTTTTATTTTGTAAAAACAATGATTTATGGGGTTACTAATGCGATTTTTCAAAACAAATTTCCTTCTTACTTTCGATGAGAACTGGAAAGTATGAAGTTTTATTTTTATAATAGTACAACACTGCCCTAGGCCGGGAAAAATAGAAAAATCCCAGGGCACGTGAAATAAGCGACCGAGGCGAAGCCGAGCACTGAGGCTTTCTTTTTTCCCGGTATAGGCCAGTATACGATTTTACGTACCCCGGGCCCGAAAATAGCAATATCCCGTTTAGCGCAGCGGCCGGGAAATGCTACTTTCGGGCCGCTGGTACGTAAAATTATTTTTCGGCTACATGGTACAAGTAATTTGACTTACACAGGTCGATTTTCGGTGAAATCTAATGCATAATAATTTTTCCGTCTGTTGGCGTAAAAAAACTATTTATGTTGGACGTTATACACGTCCCGAAATGTATTATAATTTTTGGAGCTGCTTCTTACTCTTTTTTAAAAACCCGAAGTTTTTGATTTTATGAAATTCATGCTAATTACAAATATACTTCAAATATACTTTAATATCCTTGTTTGGTCGTAAGTGATTTTAAGAAATAAGTACCACGAAACTTTTTTCCTAGAAATTAACCAAACTTTTAGAACAAAATTACTCCAAAAGGGTCTGAGCCCTTTCGAAATAACAAGTTTTTCATATAGGCAAAAATAAAATTTTTTCGGTTATTCGATTTCACAGAGAATCAAAGACTCGCTTTAATCGATATCGCCAATTAATCGAGCTAACTCAACTCACTTCAACATACTTTGTCTTTTGCTTGTTCGGCCGACTTAATTAAAAGCCGAGCAATGCGGCAGAGCCATGGTTTCCACGAGTGTGCACATCTCGCCAATTTTCTTTGCAAGGTAAATATCCACTCGTATAGTGCATACTCTTTCGTATTTATGCCGTGAAATAACTGACAGTTCACGTCGAAGATTCGTCGAGTACTACTTAATACGATATAATGAAAAGCAGGTGAACGTTCCATGCGTTTCCAGGCGTCAACCGACGCGCGCACACCTCCGCTGGCCAGTTTTTCCGCGCACTCGTCATTCCATACACGTGCGTTTTGGCGGTATTTAATCGTGTTTGGTCGCGGATGCTCGTGAACATTGCGCACACATACGCAGCTACGGCGCGACGAGACTCCGAGCGATAAATAAATTTCGGACGCTGGCCGTTGGATTAACGTCGAAAATTTACTTTGCCTCGTTACACTACTTAATTATTTGCATTGTACACGATGGCGCGGCAGCTATATATATGTGTACCGTGCCGAGCTTGCGCGCGAAAATGTATTCATATATTGAGTGAAAACTGAAATAGCCGCACTCGGAGTGTACAGGCGCGCGCGCGAGAGAAAGTTTTGGAAGCGTAATTATGCGACGCCGAGTCAAGCGCGCGCTTTTGACAATTCGTTAAAATTTACGAAATTAAAATAATTGAAATAAAGCGAGGATCGTGGGCAAAAAGTCTCATTTAGCTTAGATGTATTTACGGCTTAAATGCGTGCAGGCTGTCCTTTTTGAAACTGAGCTACACTCGTGCACGAACTCTTTAAGCTTAGATCGGAATTGCCGAGGAAAAACGGGATTCAGTCTACATGTATAGAGTATAATCTCGACGAAATCTTGAACTTATATGTGTGTGGGTGGGCGTGTGTATATGTGCATGTGCAGGAGAGTCGACGAGAGAGATGCTGCGCACGATGCACTTTTGGCGCTAGTGGAGAGGATAAGCGCGCTCCGCTCCTACAGTATAGCAAAGCTCTCTATGTATATGCATGCATCGTAACGCCAATTTTCATTAGGTACAGCATGCGCAAGTGTAACGGTAACAGCAGCGACAGTGGTAGCTGCAGCAGCAGCAGCAGCAGCACAAGCAGTAGGAGAAGGCCCTTGGGAAATGAGGCGTAGTGCATAATGCAGAGAGCCGAGCCGAGGTGTATCGAAGCTACAGGAGGCCCGACTACACATAGCTACCGCTGCAGATACACGCCTCCGTGTCTACAAGGAAGCTCTGCTGCGCGCGGCATATACTATCAGTTGTTGCTGCTGCTTCTGCTGCTACTCCTACTACTACGACGTCGACTACCACTACCGTGGGTACTCATCCAAATTAATCCAACGGTGTGCGCTATACACGTATATATCGTATACAAGTGCACATACACAGCACAGCTATAAACATGTATGTACGAGTGTGCGTAGGCATTAAGTGCTCAGTGAGCACGAAAACACTTGGTCCTCGTGTGCCGCCGACCCTAGACATACGTACACCAGTACCGTAGCTTCTCTCCGTATGTATATGTACCTGCGAGTCCTTGCATTAAATTCCCGACGTTATGTAATATAGCTCACAAGCTGCGGTCCACCGAACTTATATGTATATAATACCGTACGTACGTATGATATGTACCTATACACACGTACGCGTGCGAAGCTCGGACTATCTTGCTAAATTTTCACCTCGAGTCAAAGCTTCGGCTACAGCAGAGTATAACGCATGCTATTATATACGCAACACGGTTAGAAAACGTACATCCTGGAGTCGGGACGAGCTGGCGAGAGGTGCTGCAGAGTGTGTATATATGTGTATAGAAGTGCCGAGGCAGCTGCGCTGTATACAATACTCTATTCATGAAGCGCTGCGCAGCATGTATATAAAGCACAACGAACGGCAGCGAAATTCGAAATGAGGCAAGTTTTACGATCAGCTCGAGGCGGTAGCGACTCGAATGCAGCGCGCGCGAGCGCAGAGATGAATAACTAAGGGCACTAATCATGGGGAGGTATGCGCCTACGTCAATCCATCGTCGGGGGCCGGTCCGAAGAACCAATCGATGGCCTGATTCTCGACGGGTGCGGTGACGTTCGCAGCTCGATACACATCGTGTACACATCTATATCATCGGCGTGCGCCTCTTCTACAAAGACACGCCTGGCTATATAGCAATGGACAGCCGTTGGATTAATCGTTGTCTTAGCGCATCCGGTGCTAGTACAAGCTTCGAGCTCGAGACGAGAGCTACTAGCTAGACAGTGCCAGGTAGGATATAGTATACGGATGGATTTACGCCTCGTTTACGACCGCCAGACCGACTGCCTCTACGTATTACTAGTGCGATGTATGCAGCCCCCGGAGTAGTCGCATATCAGAATCGTGAATCGTCGCTCAGCTCTCGAGTTATTATTCATTGATATATTCTTTATACACTTGTCTGCGCTTTGCACATATCTCACGCTGTGGGATGACAATTTACGATTGGCTCGCGCGACGGGCACACACTTTATTATTATGTGTATATGTATAGCACCGGAGCTGCTGCGTTGCATGCATCCAGGGTATCGATTCCCCATCGGCAAGTGTACTAATAAAAGATCATACATAACAGCAACGGCGCTGCAGCAGCACCAGTACCACCGGTAAAATGAGAGCTGGTAGTGGAACTAGTGGCTGCAGAAAGATAGAGAGAGAGAAAGAGAGAGAGAGAGAAGAAAGGGCGGGGAAGAGCATATAGATCGAATGTCAAGCGGAGCGTAATCGAGTCTATCGCACTCTTGTGCTTCAAATAATAATTAATGAGAAAATGCAAGCTCGGATAAAAAGCTATTGTACGTTGAAAGCACGAGTGAGAGACATATTGAGGCTTGCAGCAGAGCTCGAGCTGCCTTGCGAGCTATGAGAGAGAGAGAGAGAGAGAGAATGGGTATACAGCTCGCGTGAGAGGTGAAGGAGGAGGGTTGTACAGGCTGCAAGAGAGAAAATAGAGTTTGATGGATCGTGACGCGGATGGTGCGCGTGTATGTGTGTGTGTGGGGGTAAAAAGGGATGATGCGCACGCTGGAATATCGAGACGCATCTCTCTTGCACCGATATGGATGACGAAACATATCAGAAAACAGAAACAGAAAACGAGAGCGGCAACACAACATTGCCCTGCTGCTGTGTGCCGAAGGATTGATTTCTTGATACGACACGTGGGATAAAAAATAACAAGACCCAACGATCCCTTAATTCTCACTGTCTCTCTCCGATGGGGCGAGTCTGCGTTGCTCTGCTCTACTCTTTCTCTCTGCACTCGGCTTATACCCGTAAAAGAGAGACAGAGACCAAGAGAGCTTGCGCAGTTTGACGAGCTTTTGCTGCTGTTGTACCTATATGGCAAAGAAATATTTTTGCTCTCGCTGCCGGCAGCGGGGCTTTTGCGTATGGAAGCAACGCGAGGCAGCCGCAGCAGCAGCTCGCAAGCTCAATCGTTTGCTAGTTAACGAGCACGCCCATGAGAAAGCTCCATAATGTCATTGTTTCGAATATATATTCTGGATTGTTATCATCAAACGAGACAGGGATTAATTTTGTAAGAAGGCAAGAAATGTTCAGCCGAGATTGATGTTCTATTTCGCTCGACGCGTCTTTTACCTTGCGCATATAGCGCATATAGAGCTCGCGCGCTGAAATATAGTGATTAATTGTTTTTTGAGCTCTATCGTTTGCTCCGTTCTCTACATAGAGCCCTCTTGCTCTTTCTCTCTCTCTCTCTCTCATTCTCCAACTGTGTTACATTTCGCTGATCCGTTTATATATTTTTTGCCAACCCCCTCCCCACCACTCCCCTTTGGCTGTGTATACCTGCTTCGTCGCGCGCGCGCGAGCTCAACGCTAACTCGAACGAATTGGCCTTTTTGTATCAATCTTCATTTTCCCGTTTTACCGAATATAGTTGACTGTATTTAATTACACCTTATTTGCAGCTGCAGGCTCCATTCATTTTTTTGTTGTTGACGTTGTCGAGCCAACGAGCCGAATGATCCGATGAGGCGAAATAAAAGAAACAGTCGACAGCTCGCTGATGCTGCTATCTGCTGCTGCTGGTGATGCTGGCGATGCGCAACGTAGCGCGCATCTAAATGGAATCGCTAATGCGATTACATTTACTTATCATCTCAATAAGACGAAAAAAGGAGAGACTCTAAACTCGATTTTCAGTGAGAGATAGCTCGGCTATTTTTTGCCAAGTCGCGCGCGCTAACTGTGTCAGTCTTAATTGAGACGTCGCCGTTGGGTCACAACAGTGAACTTCCCTTTTCTACAAAAAGTCGTGTCAAATATGATTTTCTGAGCTTATTATCGCCAGCTCTGCGTCACTGGAAAATTGTTTTTTGTTTTCCTTTTTTTGTTGAAAATTATCAATTGCACGCCAAATGTGTGCACAAGTACTCTTGCTGAAAGTTGTTTCACTTGGTGCGTCGTACTTTTTACGTTCCTTTTTTTTTCTTTTACCAGAAGAGATACGCGCTTACAAAGCTGGGAAAATTGCAAAATCAACCAACTACGGTAGCAGTACCAGCAGCAGTATTTACCGAGCGCTTCGAGTCAACAAAAAAGTATAAACACAACAATCACAGTTCACGGAGGCCGCGAAATTCACCTCACAGGCTACAAATAGCGAGCTTATCCGCAAGCTCTGAGTACAAGCTCGAGTTGTCATGCCGACGTTATATATATAATCGATACACCTAGATACAGACTGTATAAATTCTGGGTGAGAAAATTTCCGAGAATAAAGCAGCAGCAGCGGCACAAGCGCACACCACCGAGGGTATGTATTGGTTAAGCCACGCAAGTGCGCGCGCGCGCATAAAAAACGAAGGCAGGCGAATAAGCTGTTTTTTCTATTCATCAAAAGCTCGCTTTCGACCGTATCCGTTCTTTCGTTTTTTTTCTTTTTTATTTTATTCCCACGTCACTGTCGCCGTGCACTTCCTCGGTAGAGAGTGTAATGCTTCGATCTATCTCTCTAGTCTTCAAATCCCCAGGAGCTTGCAAGCGCACTAAGACAGTCTATATATATACAGTGGTATAGTACACACGCGAGGAGAGCAGGGCTCCAGCTACATACACACTCACTCGTTCACTCACACGTATATACGCGCGTGGTTACAACAACAGGACAGGATCCCAGCAGAACAGTTTGGGCTTTTACACTTCAAGCTCTCTCGGCATCAGCAACGAACAGCGCGGGATCGAGCCGAGGACAAACGGTATATATAAGGAAGAGTAACACGAACGCCTGGCCGTATAATCCAAGAGTCGATTCCAACTAACGAGTATACAACTTACGCTTGTTGGATTAAATTTCGGGGCAGCTAGGTGTCGCTCGGATTGACTGGATAGGAGCTGTACCGATATACAGAGGAGCTGCGCGCTCGAGTACTGCGGTGTCTATTTGCAAGTTGCAGCGTAGACGAGAATTTTGGTTTACAAGCTGCACAGGCAGCGATCGATCAAATTGATCAATAATAGACAAGGGCTAGGGTGAGCCTCGAGACGATCATAATTATTCACTGTTACGATGTACGAATTGTGATGGATTGAATTGTAAAATTGTCAATCAACGATTTTGTGTGGAGCGCATGTCTAGCAGTTTTTCAACAAATTATTACTCCACTTGTTACGAAACAAACAAAGCAATACATAGTCGAAGAAAATCGAAGAGGTAACTGAAGCGAGAGATCGAGTAGTAGAAGTTGGTATGAAAAACGGTCGAGAGTCGCTATGCGTCAAATATGATTCACGTTACGGGAGATTTTTTCAGGTGCGCATACGAAATTTGGCAAGCTTAACATAAAGATCCGAGCGTTCAAACAGCACGAAACTGAATCTTCCGTACGCCCTAGCGCCCATTCGCACTGCAGCGCAGACACATCTCGGCAAGAGATGGATGTGCAAAAACACGAACTCGAGTCATATAGCCGAATAGTCTTATATGCGGCTCTTGCTTTCTTTCTCTACGCACATGGTAAAATTGCACATCGTTCGCCTCTACCACGGAGCAAATGTGTGCAGCGAGCTCATACAGATATACATGCACGTTCTCGTAGGTACATACATAACTATACAGGTATATATATATATAAAGCGCCGAAGCATTTCCAAACTCAATTTCCAGCAACACGCAGAAGAGGGGTGGAGGGGATATCTCGCTCACTTAGGCGCGCGCCCCGGGCTCTTTTTCTACTGTTGCTGCCGCCGCTGCGTGTATTTGCATAAAATGTTCTCTGATTCCCGTCGTGGCACGGATTTTTCACTCTCGCTCCTACACACACGCACTCGCGTTCTCTCGCTTTCCTATCGTCTATATACAGTTTAAAGTCGAGCTGAATTAGAATAGATACCGACTGGGAGAGAGTAAGAGATTGAGCCCAATGCGGCATACATAGCTACCCCATAATATCGAGCTCGCAGTTTGATTTTCAATGCGTCAATGATTCGCTGCAGGCGGACCTTCTAGCTCTCTCTCTCTCTCTCTCTTTCTCTCAGAAATCTCTAATCTTGATTTATAGCTTCTCGATTGTACATCTCATCCTTCAAGCAACTACCAAAATCATTAAAATGTGAACTATTTTACAGTTATCAAGGTCAATTTTTTTACCACAAAGTTTATGAATCATAAGGAAAGCTTTCCACTCCGGATTACAGATATCTTTCGCAACATTTTTTTTGGATATCCTTATACATAATAATGAAGCTCCCTATGCTTAGTTAGATCCACGGGTCTGAATTCAAAATTATTTTCTATTCTATTTCAACATCTTTGTGATTTACTAACTCAGAAATTTTCGTCACTCGAATCGTCTTCCAGAACTTGAGAACACAGATCATGCCTTCGATAACTTTATTTCCAAAGTGCAAATTTGACTTTTCTTTACAGATTTTGGAGATTTCTGATAAAGGGGAATAAATGGTTATGATATTTATATAACTAAACCAATTTTCACCCACGTGAAAATGTGTGAAGCCAGAGTGGTCGGCATAATTCACTTCAAATCTATCGTACATTCGGAATAGATCATGTATCGATTTGTTGGAGAACTGCTGGAGATTTTTGACTATCAGTGATCCTTTTAATTGTTTTTCGCTTATTTTTCGAAGCAACGCGCTGCAAGCTAACGCAAAGCAGCCAGCTTTTACACGATTTCAAACGTTTTTTTTTAATTAACAGGCACGCATGAGAAGTTTTTGAAGTTGTTTCATTTCAAGTTCACACGCGCCCTAAACAATAGCGGCAGGTTGACGCGTCGCTTTGAAAAACGTTGGAGCAGCGCGCGAGTACGGCACTGCCAGAGGCTACACGTTCTAGAATATAATATATACCGGTCGTGCTCGCGACGGTATGCACAAGACGAACTGTCGTTGTACTCGAACGCGGCGAGCAAACGTTAGTACGTACAACGCGGGAGTGCTTTGGCAGTTTATTTTTCGCGAGCTCACCCTCCTCTCTGTACGTATATGAGTATCGTCCAAACGTGCATCAACGCAATGGTTCTGCTTCAGCGCTCGCGTGCGCACGTATACGCCTACATTTTTTATGATCCTGCGCTCGCTCGACTAGTGGCTTTCTTTCCTTATTTTCAACCTTTTCGGTTTTCGTTTTTCGTTTTTTTTGCTGGAAAGGGGTGAAACAGGGACAGCAGCAGATCTCGGGCAACGTGGCGAGCGAGCGAGCGGCGATGCTCGTTAGGCTAAGTACAAAGTGTTGCTGGGAAGCTGGCCTCATTAATTATTGGACGGTCGAGCGGCGTGTCGAGCTTGGAGTGTTGAGCTAAGCTATACACTTGCTCTTCAAGTACTGACACTTCAAGGATTATCTATATACGAGTGAGAAACGAGAGAGCGAGGAAGTAGGGACGACGACGACGACGACGACGACGACTCTTCGCTTCGTACAAAGACCAACTCTCGAGAACAGCTTAGCTCCGCGCGCAGGCTAGCTATACGTCGTACACGCGGCGGCTGATCCTACTGCTGCAAGTGACTCAAACGCGTTTAGTCGCTCGTTACGGCGAGGGGAGAGACTTTTTCTTCGGCTAATTGCTCGAGTGAAATGACGATGTCGCGTAATTTTTCAATTATTATCGTTATATATTGTATACAAGCACGTCGAAGCTCGCAACAGGCTTGCCATCGATAGACCGAGCCGCACACACGCGCGCAAGCCAACAATTGATGCCACCGAGACACATGCGCGCAAGCGGCCTCTATTAATCTTCTCGGGAGACTAATTAATTATTGACTTATCGCCTGTGGTCTGCATATATCCTACCTGTGCGTAGTATATATGTATATGTGCTGGGGCCTCGAGGACAACGACAGCTGCTTCTCATCCCCTCGGAAGCAGCGCACCGATGTCTCTCTCTCTCTCCCCGTAGCAGCTAGGAATTCATTGTTCGAGATGTTGCAATAGACGATATTCGCCTCGCATGTTCACAGCGGGTTTCTCCTCGCTTTTCAGTGTTTCGGACGGATTCGAGGTCGTCTCGGTCATTTCTGCCAACCACTTCTGGCTTGCGCGCCGGCTCGCTCCTGCTTCCGTAATTGCTCTTGATTTGATGGACGACGCCGAAGCTCCCATGATATATGGACGTCGCTTCGATGTGTGCATACAGTTCACGAAAAGATCCTCGGCTTTTGCCCTCAGTTATTATTATTGCAAGTCGAAATCGCAGTCGTGTGCAACGTTTTCGACGATTGAATTCTCTGCGCGCAATCCATCGACTCGCCGAGGGAATCGAATTTTGAATCTTTTTCGCGGATAAAATCATCGATGTTCTATTAGAGTCTGAAAAGTTGCTACCACTCGAGTACAAACAAAAGGAACGCGGCGACTTCTAGGCCGAGCAGTTTCTGGCATCTGGACGCTTGTAATACGAGCACAAATCGCGAGAGAGCGCAGAAACGTACGCGCAGAGAACTGCGCTCGCATCTTAGAAACATCGCATAAGAAACCGAAGCATAAAAGCGCTTTTCCACGCGCTGTTTCCGATGTCAGAAAAAAAGAAGAAAAGGAAGGAGGGGCCGAGAGGAAAGAGAAAAACGAACGGAGGCGCGGCCGCGTCTTTTTCATTTTCAAAAGAGACTCAAAGGCTCAGGGCTGAATCTTGCAAAGCTCCGACTGCCACTGTACGCTGGCTGCTGCGGTAATACACGTGCGCCCGCCTCGTCAACATCAAAGGATCTTGTGTATATGCCACTTTTTACATACTTTAATAACGTATATCCGTGCGTGGGTGGCGCGCAAAAGGCATGAGCAACGAGAGGCATGGAGCAGCAAGAAAGAGAGAGAGAGATGGAGAGATGAAGGCAGGCAATAAAAGCTAAAGGACTCGGAACATAAACTCGAGACCACTAGCCGTGGAGTAAAAACACTTCGTTTCGTTGGATTTAATCACTCGTAGTATTTCGCGAGCCTGCCTGCCTGCCATCGTGGTACAAAAAGCACTAGTTTTATTTCATATAATAGGTCGTATGGTTGACAAATTTCGTCGAGAAAACGCTTATATCTTACACATTTTGCCGCTTGTGAGGAGGTGCGCATGATGACGCGTATAGACTTACTACGAGGGCACACTACACGGACGTATAGCGCGAGGATGATAAAATGATTTTGAAGCACGCCGCGCGACAACGATTCGATGTAGACGACGTGTACAACTACGTACTAGAGTGAAAATGAAAAGAAAAGAAGAAAAAAGCTCGTGAGTCGCGTGTGTCTTTAGAAAGCTGCATCAGCCGTGCGCGGCGAAATACCGGGGCGCGAGTCCGAAGTTTGCTTATGAATAAATTTCGCACGTATCATCGTTTTTCTCCAGTGCTCGGGTGCCGCGGTTATAGTTTTTCCTTCGCGGCTTGCACAAGGGAGCCTCTTGTCTCGAGCCATACGCGCCGCTGCTGCAGCCGCCGAGGCCTCTCGACGCGAATCGGCCCATTATATAACTTTTCACGGCGAGCTTCCAGCTCGCAGCAGCAGCAGAGTTTCTTCGCGTATAAGTAATCCGGCTATAGCTCGAGTCAGCAGTTTAAGCTGCTGCTTCTGCTGCATTCGGTCGCGTATACATACATTGGCGAGCTTCGCGTCGACACAAGTGTGTGTGGCTGTGTATATGTCGAGGGATATGCGTGGGTGTGTGCAAGCGCATGGGGCATGGGATAGAACGACAAAAATTCCGCAGAAAAGAGCCACCGACAACGACGACGACGACGACGACGACGACGTGGCGAATGAAACGAGGAGAGAAAGTGTGCGAGAGTATGTGTGCAGAGTGCGCGTCAAGAGAGGCTGAGATGTGCGCATTTTCTCTCTCTCTTTCACTTCTACATAGTCGCACTACTTGTCACCATGGTAATTGTACCTCATTTTAACGTATAGCTTCGTATGCAGCCGAGCCCATCCCATGCCCTTTTCTTTGTTTCAACACATAGCAGCTGGAGCCAGGCTGGAGGGATGGAGAGAGAGAGAGAGAAAGAGAAAGATAAAGGGCGAAGTGCCTTTTCGAGTGTCGTTGTTGACGTTTACACAACGGCTTACAATGCAGTCCTCGCACTGCATGAACCCTGTACGAAGAAATTATACGCGTCGACGACAATTTCGCCAGCACGCCCTCTGCGCGCGCTCACGTGCAGCGGTGACTTTTTGGTTTAGCCTTGCTGCTGCACGCGCTGACACTACACACACGCCCAGTTCACTCCGAGCTTTTATAACTAGAAAAAAAAATTGTGTAATATATTGGAGTCTATGTAAATTTCGATAAGCTGCAAATGCGTCAACGTTACCATTAGTTTTTCCGCAATACCGGGGCTAGAAATATCGCGCAAAGCTGCTGCTGATGCTGCAGCGTGCGACGAGGTATTTTCTCGCATTCATGGGACTATCAATAAAGGCCTGATCGTTTTCGATCAAATATTTTACCCTCAAGATTTTTTCACCCCTTCGGCTTTTCGAGTCGGCATCTAGTATTTATAAGAAGCCGCTGCCACCGCCAAGCTCGAGCTTGCGAGAGAATGAAAGAATGAGAGAGAGAAAGAGAGAAAAGGAAAAAGGTCCAGCAGCATCGAGGCGTATATATCTGTGTATACGTAGGAAAAAAGCGTGCACGCGCGTCGCGTGAGACTGAAGCGATGCAATATTCACCTCGACCTTTCATCCCACCTACAGACGCGCATTCTCTCCTCCGCCGTCCCTTTTCTTTCTTCTTTTTTTTATATTATTCCTACGCCTTCTCTCGCAGATCCTTCCTCTATTTTATTCAGGTTAGACTTCAACTTGGCTCTCTTCGTACTTTTTCCTCTCTCTCTTTCTCTCTCTTTCCCTCAATTTATATAATATATGTACTCCTTTTTCTCGCATACTTCGAATAGAGCGCATCTTAGCATTTTTTTTTATTCGACACGATGCCGGTGCACGCTGATGTTGCCATTGCTCTCGCCTGCCCTACTCTCTCTCTCTCTCTCGTCTCTTCTTATATCGTTTCTGACTCGATACTATCCTACTTTTTATACCCAGCGTCACTCGGAATTTCCGTTGATTTTCTACACTGCGATACAGACGCTTTCGATGCTAACGATAAGCCTCAGCAGTTTCATATATATACTGCGCGCTAAAATATCCATAAGGTACTGCGTGCATTCTAATGGAAATGAAAAAATTTTTCACGCGATCTCTTTCCATCGTTATTTTTTCCACCCTCGTTTTTTTTATTTTTGCTTTTCGTTTCTCGCGGATCACGACGCACGTCTGCGCGCAGGACTCGCGCGCTTTTGTTAAAAAGTTTGCACCCCGATAACGTCGGTGCATGTAAAAAAAAGAAAAACCATCCACGCGTCTATGTAGGATATACATTGTATTTTGGCCGCGGAGGGATAGAAAGAAAAGAAGAGAGAGAGAGGGTGTAAAACCCGCAATGGGCGCTCTAGCGCGCGAAAACAATCAACATCGAATTCCAATCTGCGAACTGCGTTGTTTATCTTTCACGTAGCGAAGCAGAGATAGACGGCAGCGGCGGCGGCGGCATCGGCAACGCAAACGGCGAAGGGCAGAAGAAAGATAACCGAAAAAGAAGAATGCGCCGCTCGCGCGAGCTCTGCTAGAGAAAGAGCAGGCTGCACTACCGTTCACCGCTTCCTCTCAATTTCCTCCTTTCATTTACTCTTCATCTCCATCTTCGTCGCTGTCCCCGCTTCATTCCAAGGGCTTAATCTCCTCTCTCTCCTGCGCGCCTCCGCCCCGACACCGATTGAAAGCTCACTTTCCGTCTTCCTTCTTGCATTTATGGCCAAGACCCTCGCTCTCCAGCTTCTATTTTTTTTTTCTTTCGTTATATTGCTGCTCTTTGCGTGTCCTTCCGGGCTACGCTGTTCGGCGTACGCAAATTTGACCAAATTGCGGCGTGTATTATACGATTCAGCATGAATTTGGAAAATACAAGTTATAATATCGACTTTTGATCTAAGCAATAAAACGTTTCGCGACGCAAGAAAGTCGATAGCACTAGATATGCTGTAATTTATCACAATACTTTTTAAAATCATCGATAGTAATAAAGATGATCTTCAACAAAAAAAGACTAAAATTATATAGGAATTGATTTTTACCTTTACGAACAGACTTTGCAAATTCATTTAAATAGTCTTTGAAAGGCCCTACAATTCTTCGTTAATATTTTTTCTTTCATGCCCATAATAATGTATAATCATTAATGAATATTAAAAGGCGTTGTCATCGAGCCACATTCGAAGCTCCAAAACCCAAATTTACTCGATTTCTAACCTGCCGAACAATTCCAGATGGTGCGCATGAGCGGGAATAAGATCCAACGAATAGATTTAAATACTTTGTAAATGGTCAATTTAACTCATGTGTTACACCAAAAAAGTTTGTCTCTTCCAATAATTATTAATAATTCTTAATCGATAACTCCAAGTCGTTTTGTGTGATTGGACATTTCTAATGTTTTGTGGCCACATCAACTAGATGTTACTAATGGTAAGTTTTGTTTCAGCAAGTGTCAAAATTGGAAAGTTAACCTATATGTAGGCCCATATAAACATCGGCTTTTCCCGTCATTTAATTGCTTAGCATTCTGCAACTGGAGTTGCCACTAGTTTTATATATCCTGCCGTATACAAAAAGAGAAGGGGTTGGGTGAATTTTTTACATAGTTGAAATGTCCGTAATATAATGAACAATAAATTTGCCCCTTATAAAACAGCGTTTGTAATAAAAAAATACGATAATTCTTTTAATTAAATAGAATTGCTGAGATAGCCATGAATTCAAGAATTGGAGAATAAAAATTGTTCGCATAAAATAAAATTTGGACAAAAAGTGAATTTATTTAGGCATCAAATGATAGTCCGCAAAAGTGATACTTCCGATACTTCATCGAATATGAGTTGTCAACAAAAAAAAATCCATAAAACTCACAGAAATCATTTACCCGGTAATTCTCGAAGTTCTCTTAAAATTGCGTTTGTGATAAATACAATAAAATTTTTTTATACAAACTTCGACTCCCATGATTTGCTCATAATTTTTTTATGAGAATGTGCGAAAAGTTGTACAAATGTCTCGAACTTATTTCAGTCATATGCAGTCATATATAATAATAAAAAATTTTGATGTTTTATTATTGCAAAAAAATAATAACTTCTTTTTTAACACTGCGTGCGCGAAACACGGGTTTTCTAACCTTAAAGCGTCAGAAAACCCTAGTTTCTCGCAAGCAGAGTTAAAAAATATCGTTTGCAACAAGTGCGCGAGGAAGTTGACTCGCCCAGGAGTCTTTGCACCCTCGCTACGCTCGGGTGAAAACAACTCCTGGATGAGTCAACTGCTTCGCGCACTTGTTGCAAAATATACTATTTTGGGCTACTTGGTTTAGCAGTTCTTCGTGCAACGATCAGATGGGAGTTTTTTTCACATCTTGTTTGAGGCTGTGAATGATAAAATATTCTGAGTTTTCGAAATTCAACTGCCTGAGCGCCAAGTGAATGTTTGCTTAGGCAAAGCTTTTTTTCTAATCTACTACTGAAGATCAACGATCTATTTGTAATAATTATTATTTAGTCAAATAATTAAGCTTATGTTTTTATTTTATTAAATTATAGATTATGAAAAATATAAATTGTAAAAAAAATTATAAAAAAAAGAACAAATTAAATATACCTCGTGCATCATTCAAATGTACGCTCCGTTTTTGGAGTTGCAGTGTTACGATCGACGCGCGCATATTCCGATCTGATCGTGACTTACTCTTTCTCTCTCAGTCGTCCATGCGTGCCCGTCTACGACACACGTATATAGTGTATCACATATAGCTCTCGAGCACGTGTTTTTCTTACTTTTTTATTGAATCCATTCTAGTGTGTGTATAATCGACAGTACAGTAGAGGTTACGACGTCGCAACGTGAACAAGGTAGCGAGACTGAAAATTTTACATCGTTATATAGCAACTATGTTCGTGTGTGCAAGTGGATATAAAAAAAGGCCTGGCCGACAGAGTGGTATTATAGCGACTGTGATTGTACGCTAGAGGATAGAAACAAAATCTTCGAAAAAGACTGCGATGGAACTAGGTACCGTCTTAAAAGAATTGCGGGGGCTGCGAAAAAATGTAAATTGGGATATCGAAGAGGAGCGAAATGATTTTTATCGTCATTTACTCGCACTGTACAATTGGAACCACGGGCGGTACATCGATGATCTCCCATTCATCTTTGAAAAAAAGGAGTTTGACTATATTCTCGGGGACTGCATAAAAAAAGACCCAGCATAATCTATGAGCTCATGGCTTATAGTGGCTACCTAGGACAGGCCCGACATGGATGAGAACGGTAAGCTAGTGACACGTTGCACCACTCCGTTGCATCACGCGGTCAGATGTGAGGAGCAGATCGTCGAAATAAAACAGAAAAAAGACCGTGGTGAGGCCATTGGCGTTCTTTTCAGCACGTACGATCGCTTCGATGTAAATTACACCGACGAAGACGGACTGACGCATCTCCATCGGCCTGCCACTTTGGCCGTGAAAAATTCGTCAAGGAATTCTTGAAGCACGGCGCGGATCCCAATTGCGTCTGGACGAGCAAGGCTTACACGACGCTGCACTTCGCGTTGGAGGCAAAGTATGTCTTTTATACGCTTGTAGAACGCAGACGGTTGTTTAGGTTACTGCCGAAGAGCGGCGCCGATCCAAGTTTAGCCGATGCCGAGGGTAGGACTCCACCGCACATCGTGTGCAAGAAAACTCCACAAACCTGGCAGAGCTCCGCTCATCCAAGCTACGATTGGTTCTTGGCGAAGATGATATTTGCGCTCTGCCACGACAAATACAGGCCGGTGTAAGTCAATGCTCGGGATAAGGAGGGCAACACACCGCTGAACTTGGCTCTGAAGACCGGAAACAACTGTATGGTGCCGTTGCTGCTGAAGAATGGCGCCGATCCGAACTTGGCCGACGTGGATGGAGTGGTTCCGAAGGATATTATGAAGGACGATGAGGACTTGGCAAAGATGTTTCTCGAGAAATGCGCTGTAAAACCATCATCGAGCTGAGCTGATTCGAACTTTTTTTATTTTATACATGATATTGAATATATTGTAGATTTTCCAAGTGCTTTGAATAAACAAACTTAAAAAATATTGAATTGCTCTGCTTCGTTTTTAATTTATTTTATTTTAAATGTATTTCCAAAAAAATGTATTTGCATCTATTTGATTTAGTGTGTAAAAAGTCATCTTGGCTTATAGAAATTCCACGTAGACTAATGATCAACAAAATCTTTTGCATTACAAATTCTAGACTCAAGTTTATCATGAAATGCGAAGACGTAAATTTTATGTAATGTCCGTGGGTCATTGGTCGTTTGGTTCACAATTGTAAAGCTTATAAAAATATACCAATGAAGATGATACAACATTTAATTCGATCGATCACTATAACCAATAAATAAATTCTGTTGTGCTCTTTTTGTTTTGCAGCAGCAGAAGTATCGAGTGATAAACAACGAAGAATAGCACGCAGCCGCGCGAGGTGATGGATATTTCAGACACCTCGAGACCGCGACAGCAATGGCCGGGCGCGAAACCGCGGCTCTTTTTTTTGCATTCACAAAATCGACTTTAAAATTGATGAGCGTGTATATTGAGTGCGCCTCGAGGCACTGTCCGATCGAAGTCTGTCGCTCGATCCACTAGACTGGTCGAAGTTTCTCCGAGAAACCTTGCAGATTCCTTGACTCGTGAAACTGTACACCGGAGCTGCAGTGTATAATACATAGCAGTACGAAACTAAGATCTGGTCCGATGACTCTTCGCCGGCGCGGCTTCCGTGAACTCGTTTCTATCGTGCCAGTTCGCAGCCGCAACGTTTATCCAGGCCCTCGTGTACGACTTGCGAAAAGATAAATGTACACGTATACAATGGTAGTGCTGGACACAGATGTACCAAGCAGCGAGTGTATACAAGCGAAACTAACGCGGGAAAATCGCTGCTCGTAACAAACATTCGTCTATGTGTATGTGTTTAAGGTAGTTCCCGAAAGCTTCCCATGCTGTGGTGTTCGGATGCTGCAAGTCGCTCCGCGCACAACTTGCGGTGTACAGAAAGAAAGTCGACTTTGGCCGAAACAATGGACCTTTTTCTCGCGCTTTTGCCGCATGGCAAACTCGGGGTTGCCCCGAACGAACTCGCATCGTCGGCGTAGCCCCCTCCCGCAGCTCTAAGCGAAGTTTTTACAGCTTTCCGCTCAATCGGTTCTCGCGCGGCGGAAGTGAGCATGGAACAGGGGGATCCGAAGGAATAATACACGCATATGGGTATATAAAGTCATCTAGCCCGATGGGAAGATGAAAGGACTAGGCATACGTAAAGAAATCTCTCGATCGGCTATTCTATATAGCTATTGACAAGTGAACTCGAGCCAGATCGAAGGCAAGAAAAGAAAGAGGAGAACTACCGAAAGATCCTCGTCAGCCGCCAATCCGTGGCGTACACAGCTATATACGAATTCAAAAGTTTCCTACGTAGGTATAGATGTACTTTTATACGCATTTATTTCACACTCTCGTCCGCACACTCTGCGCGCGAGCCAGTAGGACAAGTTTATATTGCTTTAACGACGACGACGACGGCGAAGACGACACAGACGACGCTATATTCGGCTGTTAACTTAATAAACTCGTTGAATTTCAAATATCTCAAAGCTTGGGCTATATTGTAGTAGCAAAGTTTCGCTCGCGGAGTAAGTATGCACAATAAGTATCTAGTAAGTTGGCTAATAATTACGACGAGCTGCTATCAAGAGACTCGTTATTACGGCAGCTCGAACTTGGGGGGCGCAAGAGCGAAAGAGAGCGAAGAGACAGAGAGGGAGAGCTTGTATAACTTGTTTAACATCGAGTTTTGCTTGAATTATTCGGCTTTTTTGACGCAGCGTGCTATAGACAGCTTCCGTACGTGTATACTTGTATAATATGTTTAGCCATCTAGACGCAAGGCGAACACTTATGTGCATAATTTTATGTTTCATTCTCTATACTATAGACTTCTGTCAATTACGAGTTCGCATGTCTACATTTGATATCGAGATAAATATGCAAAATGTAATTTTCAATTTTTCTCATTTTTTATTCGCAACTAATCAGGCTTCTGAAATGTGAACCATACATTGTAAATATTATTGGTAACTTTCATAAACTTATGTTTATTTGAATTCAATTTAAAGTACATAAAAAGTACTTAGAAACGCAGGCATACCTTGACGACCATTAACATTACAAAAATTATAATCGAAAACAACGATTTTTCCGTATAAAGGATCAATACTGAAATAAATGAAATAGCACTAATTTTAAAATTAAAGGAAACATGCTGCATATTCACTTGACCATTATGTGATTTTTGAAACGAAAGCTTGAATACTACTGTTATTATACGTTATTTATATTCGATACTCCTGTTCAAAGTAACCCAAAATGCTTAAAAATTACAACATTTAATGTATTACACAGAAAGAAAAAAATACCGGTATGAAATACCTCCCGACGATTTGGGACCGAATCGCGCCCAACTCAGAGTTACACTGGTACAAAATCCGGTCAGCTTCTCACCAATACGCATAACCAATACTGCGTGCCTGACAGGAGGAGGCTAAGAGTGCTAGTGTTTCTTTCTGTGTAAGAACTAAAACAAGCTAAAACATGAAGGATTTCATGTATTTTATCTCTAATTATTTTCGGGTCGTAACAGTTCAAAAGGTACCACTAGATGGCGTAGGGTCAAATTCTCGTAAACCCAAAAAGAAAAATCAAAGTTTTAGTATAAAGCTACAAAGGTTGGATTCGATTTAATCTGCGCGGTATCTATAACATTTGTCACAAGTCTCCCCCAACTCTATTGAACTCACTTGAAGTTCTTTTAAGTGAAGACATTTTTAGTTTTAACTGATTTTCAGCATATCCCGCAGATGCAGTAAAATTACTCAAACGTAGAGAGTGCGATTCAGTGAAAATATGTAAGGCAGCATCTTTCGAGTGGAATTCAAGTGAAGATCAAAATTACCTTCACGAACAGCTTTGATTGAATTCAATAACCACTTGGCAATAGTTGTTGAAGTACAAAAAAATGTTGGTCTTCTTTACATTTTGATTCTAAGAACATATGCATGGTTAAGGGCCCGAGCGCAGGGATGTAAAATTCAAGATCTAATAGTGGAAATCGAATTTAAGTCTAGTTTTGAGTCACGATGCCACAATTTCCTGGGATTTTCGAACAGAAATTTTTCACAATGTACGCACGAAGCGAAATTTCACCTACGTTGACAAAATTCTGTCTACGTAAAAGCCCACACAGACTGCTCTTGATGTATATAAAATAAAAAAAATATATCAATAACAACAATAGTAAGGGAGTGATAATTTGCACAGACACGCATATGTACGGACGATAGCGTCGCGATACCACAGATAAGTTCCAACACCATGCGGGATGCGAAACTTTGTTTTACCCAATGAGCCTGTGCATCTGCTGTACACACTCACACGCGCACACACGCGCGCGTATGTGTTTACAGCTCGGATTTCTCGATGACTATACTCACGGTCTCGATCGTATACACGCGGCGAATAGAAGCGCAATGACGATTCGAGCCGAATTGAGCCTCGTTCGCGGTTTACGTGTTATGTATATACGGATCCCTCTCTCTCTCTCTCTCTCTTGTTCTCTTTCACTCCTGCTGCAACTCAGCACGCGCTCACGCACACGCCGAAATAGAGTTTCTGGTCAGGGTGTCAAAGCTCGAACCCTATATATACCAGTATATAGTAGTATACACAATACCAGTGAGCAGCTCACTTTCAGGATGAATTGCTGCGGGACCTATCTACGCCATTGTAATTTTACGCTATCGTTGTTGGTATACGTACGTAGGCAAGCAGCAGCAGCACGCCAAGCTCTATTTGGCAGCGAATCGATCAGGATCCGCACACACGTGTTTATTATATGCTGCCGTACATGCGAGCTGCACCCTCGGATGTTGGCCTATATATTTACAGACGCACTTGCCGCCGCCGATCCCTTATGCATTATGGGTGGCGTCGTCGTGAAGCTCGAGCTTGCGATACGTAATTAACGAAACAACTTTGCGCAGTATAGGTAGTAGCAACAGCAACGACACGGTTGCTCGCCGGGCAACTTCGAGAGCTCAGGGGTGTATATTATATAATGCTCAACTAGTATATCTAGGCGACGATCGAGCGAGAGATATGCTCGACGTCTGACGAAGTAGGCAAACTAACGCGTGCAGAACGAATCACCGGCACTCTCGGGGCTCTGTCAGTGTGAGCTATACTGTAATGTATATATTGAGATAAATAAATAATACGCACGCGTGTCTCGAGATAGTATAGCATACAGCCAATATGCATGACGAGCGTGTCCCGCGAGCTGCTCTATGCTCTCCAGAATTACGTAATTCTAAGTCAGAGGCAAAGCTGAATTTACACGTCGATATAGAGCTAATGTCAAAGTGTGTATTTGTGCTGTCTATAATGCTCTGGCGTCGTGGCGCTCTTCGTGACAACATTATTATATAATTACCGTGAGCCGGGGTGGGTACGGTTGGCTGCTGAAACGACGGAAATGATACAGGATGCGGATTGACGTGACGCCTGATCGATTATTGTATCGATGATATAAAAATCTGTATTCTACAGAGCTTCTGCGGGAGCGTTGCTTTCTATATTGCTTTTACTTCTTTAAGATGTCGATCAAGAGAATTAAGACTCTTTGCCTATTGTCTGTAAAATTAGTCGACACTTGAACTTTTCCTACATCTTAGATTCTTTTATCTACAATATTTCCTTGAAGTAATGACAATATTCGTTTTGGTCAACACGCGTAATGATACATACTTTTGCTCGCTGTTCCAATAATAAAAAATAAAAATACAAAATTGGAACCAATTATCGAGCTTCCATACGTCGTATACAAGGATAATTATATTTGACTTTTGTGGTTTTGTCATCCAGTCGTTGCAATAAAACAGTGCAGCTCGATTCAGGCAGCAGTGCAGCGCGCCATTATTTCGAGAAAAGGTTATTTTCACTGGAGGCCAATCGATGAAAACAAAAACGAAAAGGGGGAAGGGAAAAAAAGGAAAAAAGTAGGGTACGAGCTATATATGTAGTATGTATTGTGTAGCACGAGAAAAAGAGAGAGAGATAGAGAGAAAGAGAAAGAAAGAAGAAGCTTTAATCCGCAAAATAATCGAAGCCAATCAATGAAATAAAAGTAAACCTCAATTGCAAATAAAAAAATGGACTGCTGGCGCTGCTGCTCTCAGAGGAGCAAAGAGTCAACGGCAGCCCGCAGCGTTCTCTTGTATCTATTATCCCTTTGGATATAGTCAGGTAGATGTAATGTATATAAGTATAAGGTCACCGGAGCAATTAATAATTCTAACGAGGCTATGCGGCACATAACTGTGTGTAAGTGTAAAGTACGCACACGTGGGTTTTGGTGAGCAAGTGCACCAAGAGAGACGCTGGGGAATGATCGCGGGGCTAGCTCTGCGCTGTGCCTGCCTATATGTATAGAACATATCGCTGGGTTAAGCTTGCCGTGTATTATCATACAATATACGCGATATAACTATAAATACGTACAGGTATACTGTATAGTTGCTTATAAGGGGAAGGAATCAATCGGCATACTCGGAGCCTAGGCGCCTCCACCTTCTCCTCCTTCTCCTCCCATTGCTGCTTCTGCTTACCACCGCTGCCTTGTTTGGCGAGTTATCAAGATTGCACCGTTTACGCTTCTGCTTGCACATGCGCATAGATATATGTATATGTACCGGAGGGCTATTATAATATATCGAGCTCGAGATAGGCCAAAATTGAGCACACCTAAACCGCTTGGTGTACGATACCCACCGTCGTATATATACAGCAGTACATCGCCTATAGGTATATATGGGATACTTATACACAAGCTCGCGAAATGTATCTCACGCGTCGTGTATACGCCTTAATTCTTTCATCGGAATTGCAGACAGAGGATAAAGAGATTGGGAAAATCACAAGTGCTAAGCCTATCAAACATAGTTCAAGTGCGGATGACGTATTATAGAGGACGACTATTTCGTGCGCGAAGCGACGAACTGCGAGCTTGCGCACAAGAGCTCGTGTTAAATCCTTTCAAAGGAAGAGCAGTCGATGCAATCAAATAATATATTTCATAGATCCCTCTACCCATGAGTCATATAGATAAATACTCGTGGCACGTATGGTCGTTTTAAATATCGTCGATATAATATCATCGTATGCATATAACGCGCGCATTTGCGTATTTTTACGCAGGCGATTATCCGAGTACAGCACGATCGTCTATATTATATATAATAATACGTTGTACGCACGACGTGCGCAATATAATGTGCTTTATAATTAATACGCACATAGCTGCTGCCGCTGCATATTGTGTACACAGACGATGCACAGCAGCAGCAAAAAAAAAATTAAAATAATCTCCCGAGCGTATGGATACTCCGTGGTGCATGTATAGGCGCGCGCTCGTGTTTGTTTAATTGACTAATAACTCCGGGCCATAAAACGCGAAGAGGATTTCATCGTATATATTACCCGCGTACTGCCCATCGCATGCACACAGACTGAGAGAGAGAGAGAGAAAGCTCGAGGTCTGTGAGTCATTACGACGAGCGTAGGGTATAGGTATAATGCACTCGTACGATCGTGCCGCATTGATGAATATTTTTTTTTCCTCTTTTACCCTTTTTTCGTTTTTCTTTTTTTTCTTTTTTAATGTACCCCTATAGCCTATATATTACATCTATTCGAATCGAGTCTTTACAAGCTTACTGGCACGCGCCCTGAAAACCAAAAATCGTATTTCCCTCTTCATTTCTCACTCGTTTCGCGAATACATACTAATTATTATTCCACGCGACCGCTGCTGCTGCTGCTATCACTGTTGGAGCCACCGCTGCTGGATTAATTTGAAAAATTCTGCATTTTAATTGCATCTCCGACCGGGGTTATCATCATCTTGAAAAATTTAATCATCACACAGAGCAGAGAGGGGCGCGACGTCGTCTTCGGCGCGCCGATAATGACGCCGGCCTACATTCGCGCGCCTTGACGCGTCCGTAGTACGTAGCATCGCGCGGCGCGAGAGCGGCTCAAAAGACCCGTATATCACACGCTTTATATTATACACCTAGACTAGACTGTCGCTCGAAATCGCAAACGAAATATATAAGACGTGAATAAGCGCGACGATAGCTGTAATAGTCTCGTGTGTAGTATAACGACTAAATTCGCTGGTAAAGATCGAAACAATTCATCGTGCCGCGGATGTTTCGAGAAAACTCAATAATAGATGCCGCAGCTCTTCGGTATATTTCTTTTCTCTAACTCGTTGCTCCTTAGCACCGCGCGCGCGGCAACAAGCTCTACATATAGGTATATAACACTTATATACGTACACACTTGACGCTCGCGGGGCTTAGCACGCGGCGGCGCAATAAAATCGCAAAGCTCGCTTGGGCAGGCGGCTCACGTGCGGCCATTACATTCGTCCTCCAAAAAACGAGCAGTCCGAGAAAGAGAGCAAGTTGGGCGCGCTATGTCGAGGAGACTGCTGCTGCGCTCTATATACACACACACTCACACACGTTGACTACTGGGCGTGGGCGTACTTTATTATTATATAAGCGCGTGCACACACACGCACCCGAAAAGCTACTACGAAACCTACGAAAACTTGCAAGCTCTATAACGGTAAAAGTATGTGTGTTTGTGTTTGTGTGGGTGTACCTGATATCCATCGATTACCGAGGCGAACACGTATAAAGCCGACGCGCGAGCGTACACGGCCGCCGTTGTACGTATAACGTGTGTATATAAGAACCGCGAACGGTCTTTGTTCAAAGAAGATAAATTCTTGGCTCCGATCGCAATTGGACTTTTATATTTCCTGTTAAAGTACACGCAGGATTCGTAGCAGCAGTAGTACTATAAGCCGCAAGGATTAACGAGGCGGTTCTCACACCGGTTAAAAGCGATCGAGAGCTGTACAAGATCGATGGAGCGCGCCAATCGAGATCTGTTGCGCCGCGCCCCGTAGCCACAACGTTTATGCTGTACAGTTATACGCATTTTAGCTGCAGTAGGTGTGTGCTTTATCGCGCGATCGAGCTTCCGAGCTTTTCTGTCGACGACGTGTACAACTCGTCTCGCGGATCGCTGTTTTGCGCTTTGGCTGCAACTATGCACGTCGTACGAGGGATTATGTGCGTATGTAACGTGTACGTATAGCCGTTACAGCTTTGCCACCGAGACACCGTTCAGAGAGAACTCAAGGAGCCTTTGATTTTCCGCGTCGCTCGTCAATATAGTAATCATCGAGTACTGCTATCTTTTTCGTTCGAAGGAACTGTGACTACGGGATGTAAAACTCTAATATAGTTTAATGTCACCGAGTGACGTTTACTTCGAGTGATTTGACAGTACAAAGTCTTTAATTTTATTTTAATTTAATACACCTTGATAATACACGCATACTGCAACAAAGCGTCGAATAAGCACAAATTTATAAATTGATGATCAATCAAAAAATACTTTTTGAATATTCGATTATGTAGACACTTGAATGTTAAGTACTCTAAATAAGGCTAAACATGAAATTTGCATTTTTCGATAATCATCCATTTATATACGGCCGGGGGAAACGGGAAAGCTAATTAACCGAAAATCACTCCTTCAATCAACGTCAGGGGCCGAAACTGTCGAACTGCTCGACTCGAATTTCGTCGTTTGCGAGCTTACGGCAATTACCCTGGATATTGTTCACGAGCTTGCGCAGCTGATCTGTGCACCGCAGCGCAGATTCCCTACGCGAGGCTGTGTGTATCATGCATGTGCCGCTGTAGGCGTCGCAGTCCCGACCATATCTTAATTAGGTCTCGGTGGCAGGGCGCGAGCACCGCCGACCCAATTCCTCTAACCGATATTTCTCCCGAGTGATCGGTCGGACTGTGTCGTGCGCGCGAGTTCGATGACCGCCGCGCCGCACGAGATGTTCGTAAAGCACACACAATTCCGATGAATATCCGTCTCGTCCGTCTGACGAGTTTTCGCCGAAGATATGATTCGATTTGGGCTGTGTGAGATTGCGAGTGGTGCAATTACTTATTATAAATGACGCGAAATTACCCATTAGTGAAGCCATAAAAGTCATTGAAAACTATGTTAGAACCAATCTATATCAAAGACGTGAGAAAAGCTTCTTGTGAAAAAATTCCAAGAAATATTTTTAAAATGAGCCCTCACTCATAGTCATTAGTCACAGGTACAAATAATATATATTTTCAAAAGTATTTGTTACTCACAGTATCATGGTATTCATTATAAGTCTAGTTTATTTGGTAACAAAATGATAATGAATTAAATTCATTGCATACATTATCTCATAAATAACATTTCTTTCATTATTTGGTAACAAAATGATAATGAATTAAATTCATTGCATACATTATCTCATAAATAACATTTCTTTCATTATATAAGCTAGAGAAGACAAAAATTTTGGTATTTATTTCAGACAGTTTTACTTAGTTTTATAAATATTATTTTTGATACTAGTATGTTATTGTTTTTGGTAATTTTAAATTCAATATTTCTCCAACTAATATAGTATATTTTGTTATGAAGCTCAATTTAAAGCTATAAAAGTTCATATAACAAAATTAATTATAATGACTATTTAAATTCTTCATGCTTATCTATAGAAAATAATTATTGAAACTTTTGAGTCATGCTTTTCAATGTTTAACAGGTTCTTAGCATAAATAATCATACCTCATTAATGGTTTTAACTATACTTATTTATAGATACTCTTTGAAAGTATGAACCGTATCGGATTTAAAGTTTATTCAGAAATCTAATAAATTTTCATCTTCATCTGAATCAAAAACCCAGTCATCACAATCTGAATGTGAAAATTCTTCTTCCAGCTCTTTTGTTTTAGAATTTGGATTCGATTTATAGAGAAATTTAATTGCTTCCTGTTTATATAATTTTTCAATAAAACAATTACTTATTAAAAAGATAATAAAATCTGAAATATTTACCTCTGTATTGGGATAATTTTTTAAAGCTTTGACTGCGTCTTTGTATGAGAAACCAAAATCAAGAATTTGTTGTATTTTGACACATCTCAAATAATTTGCAACTTGTCTACTCGTTGGAAATAAAGCAAACGCTTTGGAAAATTCTACTTCAGCCTCTTTGTAATTCTATTGAAAATAGAAAATTATAATTTGATTTTCAACCTAACGGACTTAAAATAGAAAATCTTACCTTCAGGCCATAATGAGCTTGTCCCATTATAAATTGTGTCAAAAACTTATATTTAGATGTCATGGGACTGTTTGATTGCTTTAAAATACTTAGGGCTTCTTTTGCATAATCTTTTGCTCTGAAATATTGGCAATAATTTATAAAATTTTTCACAACTAAACAAGTTTTGAAAAGTCAACATCAGTAACTTACAGTTTAAATTCTTTTTGACGTATAAAACAATTGCAAAGATTCAAGTAATGCCTTATGTCACAATCATAGTACAAAGCATCAACAAATGCATTTATAGCGTCTTCATAATCACCAAGCATTGCTAATTTAAGACCCCTTACTCCATTTTCAATACTTTTTTTTGGGCAAATTGTTGTATTGGAAATTGAAGCCTTAAGAAAAAATTATTATTTTAACCATCAATAAAAAATATTAACATAAAAACCAAAGGGTACGAACATACCATGTTTAAAGACAATATTTTCTTTTATATTAACTTTATTTTACTAACTTTTAACTTTTAAACAATTGTCATTAGAAAATATGACTATCACACTTAATTATCAGGACAGTGATTTGCTATGTTTGCACGAATCAGCCCGTAAGAACTGCTTGCGATAATTTAAACTCTATGTTTATGTTTGGAACTATAGCAATCCATAACAATGATGTCGTGCATTATTTAGACTCGAGAACAATCGAAGTTCGAAACGAGACATACTTATTTCAATGTCGATAAAATTTTTAAGTCGCGCGATCGCAGCTGAGCTCGAATATTTATTTATTTGTTATTATCAATGCTGTCTGCTGACCGGCATGAACATCGCTGAATGATCTTGATCTCCAGCAGCCGGCAGCACCATCACGAGACTAAAGGCACGCCGCGTGCGTTGCGCGCCAGTCAGTTCGAAAAGATAAACACAGTAGGTATTTAACGTGTACCAATTCGATGTGTGGATTTATTGAGTTGTTTATAAAAGTTTATGCTATATTTTGACTGTTTTGTTCGATACGCACGTGTCGTATCAGCCGCTACACTTTTTTGCTGTAAAAACTGTATTTTATAAACTATACAGCATTGTATAGACATCAACAATCATTGTTAGCAACAGGTACGAAATTCATGCATTTTGATTTTTAAATTTTGAGTCCAATACTATTTAAACTAAATAATGTTATGCTTAACTTGATTTTTATTACAATAAGTTACATTAATTTATAGTAATTCAATGCAAGTACTTGATCATGTGTTTTACGTTTACTTGAAACTTATGGTTAACCTCACTTTTTGATGAGCATAACAATCATGCTTTGTCATGAACTTTATTAAATGAGTCAAAAGAAACTTAACAAGGAAATTGATTTTTACAGATTATTCAATTAACTCAACTGTTAAGTAGAATTAAAATGGAAGTGGTAATGGAAACTGAAAATGCTGAAGAATTCACAGAAAACTCAAATGAGGAGACATCGGAAACAAGCATCACCGAAGAGAGTTTGATGAGCATGGAAAAATTAGACAGAGCATCGCCAGATTTATGGCCAGAAGAATGCATTAATAAATTTATTGCGCGCCATTTACCAGAGCCTGATTGTCCATCGTTTAATACTTCATTAGATGAAGAGGACATGAACAAAGTTTATCGCCTTAGTCAGTTGTCAAAGGAAGAAATAGTTTTAGAAGCCAAAAAACTTTTGGATGAAACTTTTTCTTTAGGAGTTGAAGAGTCAAAAGAAATGACCCGAGGGAAATTTCTGAATATTTTCAAACATTTGTGAAAAAAGTGACTGAAATTACATTGGGATTTTTATTCGAGTGATAATGATAAGTGATTTATTATTTTTGTATAGCTTAGAAAAATTATTTTCATCATGAATAATGAGTAATATTTAATTTAGCAATGGTGTAACAATTTATTTGTTAAACCTTTTCTATTACTATCTACTTACATGCTAGTACAATAACTACTAGCATAATAATATTGTTTTAATGTCAATCATTTATGTAATACTGCTGATTATTGATGATTCCTTGAACATTATAGATTATTGACATATAAGTTCCCCCAGCTCAATACCATTATTATCTTCAAACGTATTAGTCTACAAAAAAAATTATTTCTATAATTATTAGAATCTAATTGAATAATCATTATCGCTGCTTACACATGTTGTAAGTGAATTGTATGTTTTACTAGATTGGACTTAGTTGTCAATAACTAATGACTTTTTTGATTTCATGTGTACATTTACGTATTGCAGTTTCTTCTGGTTGTCAATATCAGGGACAAATGTCTTTTCTGATTACATTTTTACATTGAAATATATTGAATGTAATTAGTAGGTACTTCAAAATCCTATCATAGTGAAGATCATGCATTTATTATTGCTTATAATTATTCAGAATTATGTTCAAATTTTATACATTATTAGCCAATACACATTAAAAAATATTTTCTTAGAAGTCAATGCCTAATGACTTGATTGATTTTATACATACATTGAGGTTTAAGTAACTTCTATGTATAAGCAAATTTAATAAAAAATTGACTCTCTTATTAGATTCAATTTGTAATTGTAATTCAAATTGTTAAGAGTAATAACTTAATTTTTTTCAAATTTTGATCAAAAGTATCAGTAACGGAGCCTTAAATTTCTTAGCTAGATAAATTCTCTCATTATGCAAGACTTAATCTTGCTGCTAAACGTTGTCAGAACCAACATAATTTATTAGATTCCAGGCACTGTTTTTTTTTTTTTTTTAATGTAAAATAATTATCAAAAAATGATAACACAAAACTGGGATAAATTGCAAAGTTAAAAATGCAAATGAAACGAAATTATGAGATAAAACATAGTCGAGGCAGCAGCAGAGCGCCGCGCCGTGCGAGTTGGTAAAATATATTATACCGCCGCCAACCCGCTAGACCTCCATGTAATACCGAGCGAGGGAGAGAGAAAAGTTGAACTTTGAACGAGGCGGTCGTGTAAACATTGAAAAAAACACTCGAGGTGGTCGCGCGCAATGCTGGAAATATAACGTGCAGCAGCGTCGAGGAGAGCCCTGCGTGCACACCGGGTGGGAGGGTAGCAAGTATTAAGCAAAAATTGCATAAAGTTAGCGGCGAAAATTACCAAAACTTTCTGTAACTCAGCGGCAGACAGTGAGCTTGTATCGCGCGCGTACGTACATATAGATGTAGATCGCCTGCAGTAGGGTCTGTTGCAGCGGCAGCAGCATCTCTTTAGCTTTTGCTGCACTGGTACACGATACATGCCGTCGAGCTCTCTGTATAGCTCTCTTTCTCTCTCTCTCTCTCTCGCTCTCACCCACCCCCGGCCCCGAGTATTACATTCCTGCCAGGCAGTAAAGCAGCAGCGAGGCCCCGAGAGCGCAGCTTTCGATCCCGCCCTTACCGCGTTACAGCGCGCGGATAGTCTCCCTCGCCTCGCCCTCCGTATAACTGCTGCAAGCTCTCTCTCTTTCCCTCTCTCTCTCTCTCTCCTATATATTATTACCTTTTCCCGAGTTTGTCGCTAGCTCACGATGTGCTATGTGTAACCGTCAGGATCCCCATTACGTATAGGTATACACGTGCGGTGCACTCGACGAGCTCGGGAAAATGTCTCTCTCTCTCTCTCTCTCGGTCTATAGCTCGAGTTGGCTCGCTGTTGTACAGCTGGCGTGTGCACGCGTGCTAATCGACGCTATACTACCAGCGCATTTGAAGAAATTTCATTTTGGAAGCCACGCGAGAGAAAATATATCGCGATCGCGGAGATGCGATATGTTATCCTCTTGCGCGCGGACGAGCTTGATTAGAAACGTTCTCGCTCCTCGACGAAGCCACAGCTATACATGTAGCAAAAGCTCTTGGCTCGGGTACAGTTGCTGCTACTCTGCTGCTGCTGTGCTCTGTCAATCGCTGGATGAAATTCTTTGCGGAGAGGTAAGCGTCGAGGAAATGTTTTATCGCTGCCAATTAGTATCGCGAGAGCTACGCGTTCTTTCCAGAAAAGAGTCTCCCTCTTTTGCAGTCTCGCGACGGCTGCTACTACTGCTGCTGATGTGCCTCGGTATATAACGACTATTGCCGTTTCGCCCTAAATCATTACGGACACATTTATATCTATGCGCGTCTTACAAGGAGCTCGCAGCGCGGCCGGGAGTATAAAGGGCAATTTTTTTTCAATACCGAATGCCGCGATAGGATGATAGATATATCGAGCGCGGCGGCATCGCTTCGACTCGCTCGTGCTCAACCCACCCGGACACGGAAAGCAAAAAATGTTGTCTCGCGCAGAAAAAGAGATATAGGATGCGCGCATCGCCTCGAGTAATAACAGCTGTAGCCATATATTGACGATATATGTTGAGAAAAGTTGTGTACCTTCGAAATGTATGTGAAAAAATTTTGTGATATTTTTATATTCCTCAAATTACAAAGTAAGTTACAGTATATTAATAATTATAATGAAAACTTGGCGTTCGGTGTAACTTTTAAAGTGAGTTTCGAAATTTAACTCTTGAATTTTTCAATATTAAAAATTCAGATTGATATCGCTCTTTTGAATTTGTATCGTGACATCATAAAGAAGTCTTCAAAAGCTGCACTTCTGAAAAAATCATGCCACTATGTGGTATGCCTCGTTACACGACCTGCGAATACTTTCAAAAATACTATAAACTGAATTTTCAGCATTTTAGTAATTTCGTTATAAAATCCTCCATTCCCAAAAGATTCCATCAAAAAAACTTTAATGAGTTTATGCGTGAATATATAATGGTAAGTATTTTAATAAGCTCAAAGCGTGTTTATAAAAAAGCTCATATAAATTATCAACACGGACTCGATCGTGGTCCATCTTTCAAAGAATTTTCAAAAGAGGAGCTAGCTCAAAGATCAAAAAAGCAAAAAAATATTGTAAAATATAACAGAGAAAAATGTTGTCTCCTCTCACACCGTATCATGAACCGGGGCAGGTGTGAGCTGCAGTACATGTACGTAAGCTCAACTTAGCTCCGGAAATATCTATACACATATAATGCATAACGTATATACCGTGGAGAGATAGCAGCTTAACTTTTGGCGTTGGCTCGGCCACCTCCTCCTCCGCCTCCCCCCCTCTTCTTTTCCTCTCGCCTGCCGCGCGTACGCTCGCAACAACTCTCGGTGCAGTTCATTGAGTTTGGAATATATAAGAATGTAAGCGCAGTGGCTTATATATATGCGACGGCGTACACACACACAGACACCGAGCTCGAACGCATACACATAGCTGCGGGCTTATTAAAATTCAATAGCGGTTAGCGTCGCACAGACATGCCGGTTACTCTCCTCTTCCACCTCCACCTTCTCCGCAACCCCCCAACCACCCGATTTATCCTTTACTTAGCGTTCAGGCGTCGCCTATACATACATATTATATATATCGTATGGACATTGCGCGCAGGCATGGAGCGCGTAATCTCCAATAGCCCGTGCCGCTTTCGAGAAAGAGAGAGAGAGAGAGTGAGCTTGCAGGATGAGGCGAACAACGCGCGCGACGAAGCTCGCCTCGAGATAAAATCACGCACACATGCACGACGAGCGAGTGCGCCCCGAGGCTACATGCACGATTCGACACCCTATAGCACACACACCGCACACAAAGTGTCCTTCTCTGCCCTACACGTTTACAGTGTCTAGTGATACCCAACCAACGTACGTCGCTCTACGTATGTGTGTGCTATATGGAAAGAGAGCTAAGAAGCCGAGGCTCTAACGTACTGCGAATAAATCGTCTGCGCTGCCGGGGCTCGCTTTGCAGCGCATTATATACGCGCCACGCTTGTATACGGCCCCGCGTAGACCATCCTCGCCCACGTACCTGTATATACCACCATCGCGCAAACACGTTTGAAGCTTTGAGCGAATCTGAGTATGTGTGTGTGTGTGTGGCCAAGCTGAGAGGAAAGCTTTATACAAGCAATATTGGCCGCATGGCGCGATTTTTTGTCTTGTTTACGGCTAACTTTTGCCTGCTCGCCTGCTTAGACTGATATAACAGTAAAAACACGCTTTGGCTGCGCTTCGTTTATGTATGTGCCCGGGAAAGGTATCGCACAGCCCGGATTATCGACGTGTGTACCGTACTCGGCGTATATTGCCTGCGTGCAGTCTTTTGTCCGATGTATTATACGTTATATTATGGCGATCTCGACCACTTCGAGCTATGACTTCTCAAAGGATGTGAGCTTTTTCTTGAGGAAAGCTCGATCTGGCAAACTTGCGTGCCCAGATTTGTTGAAGAATATGTGATTATTATTTTTTCAGGACGAACTATCGTTGCTTGTGTAGGTCAATCGAAGACGAGTCAGACTCCGAGGTGTACAGTTTCGGCAAGGAACATATTGGACATATATTTATGCGAACGATAACATGGACGCGCTTGCAAGCTCCAGTAAACATTGCGTATACGCACGCACGCACGCCTTTTCCTTGGTCCGGGGGTGTACAGCAGGATAGATCTGGCGTACGCGCGCGCGAACAGCATATTATTTCCTCAACGCGTCTAGGAGATAAGCTCTTGCCACGCTCTTGTGCCGGCCCACGTATATGATACTACACACAGCCTTTATGGGTGGGGCTGTTTGTGCGCTGTGCTCAATGGAACGATATATATAATGTACTTATACGTATAGACGCCGGAGCTGTGCCTAGCGCTCGCAAATTTAGTGATTGTGGCGGAATACAAAAAAATTCCACGAGTCCTAATGCTACTCTTGCTATGGGAATATAAGCACAATAGCGTGATTGTGATCTATTTGTTTACTTACGAGTTTTATGTACACTTTATGTTAGGATTTGAACAATTTCCGGCTTTTACGATTAAGTATACAATTTATATATAATTTTCAGCTCAAAAATTATAAGTGTAGAAATGAACAGTCTCGTGTTCGAGTGGGGGCACTAATATTTTAAAATTGGGCCTTTTTCATTGTAACAGAATTTACCGCATTTGAAAGTGACATATTCGATTAAAGGCATTTTGATTCTATCAACAGATGGAGTCTTGTAAATCAGCAAGTGGCAAAAAAAGCTCCAGATAGCATAAATACATCTTGCTGTTGATGTGTCATCCGAAATATATTAGAAAAACTCGAGCTTTATTCCCAATGGCATGTTAAGGAGCTTGAACAAAAAAGTAATCAACGTAAATGTATAAAAGAAGTGAGAAAAAATAAATAATAGAAGTCTCTTCGCCATAATTCGCAAAATTGCAGGTAAAGTATCTTCATCGGTATAGTAGCCACGCACCCTGCATGTTATATACGTTTTCTTACTCTCGCGCGCATGAGCGCAGCTCGTAAAAATTTCCACTCAAGAAAACGAGCCTCGAGTTTACATCGTGTCGACGTGGCTGCTACTGCCGCAGCCGACGACAATGAAGCTATATTATACGTGTGAGTGTATTCTCGAGAACACGTCGTGTCTGAAGTGGGACTGAATTTGGCGTGCAAAGAGAGAAGAAAGAAGAAAATCTAGTGGTTACTCGTACTCGGTGTGAGCGAAATAAAATAGGGTCAGCGACAGCTGTAGAGCTTCGCAGGCCGACGCCCATACATATAAGCCCACAAACACACAGGTCGACGTCGACGAAATCGCTGTGAGCGAACCCAAGGATTTCGTCGAGAGCTCGGGCGAATTGTACTTTGAATTCTAATGATCGAAATCGTAGTGGCGTGTGTCTCTTCTCATCTCTTTCTCTTTCTTTGTATGGTCTGGCGCCTTTTTTGCTGTCGATTCTAGCGTCGCGTCGCACACGACTTTTTAGTCTCTGTTATTTCTTTCTTTTTTTTTTTCATTCGCCTCAGGTGTCGAGCTTCTTCTTTCTTAATACAAGTGTCTGCGTTCACTCGCCGAGCTTTCAATTTATTTTTTAATTATTTTCAAAAAAGAAACAAACCATAATAATAATTACAATAATATAGTAGTCGCAGAATAAACTCACATTTTAATTATGCAGAATATTATGTACGCTATATAACTAATTGAAAAATCACCAGTTTCCTAGCCCGTTGATACTAAGCTCGCGCATGTGTACGAGGCCTGCGAAATGCTCGATAATTCATGAGTCAGCAAAAGAAAACGAGCACTAATAACTTTTTTTTTCCTCGACACCGCCAGCCTCCCAAAAAAAAGAAGAAGACGCGCACAAAGTACACGTTGCTATACAGGTAGATAAGGCATATACGCCATATAGCGCATGTACACATGCACGGAGTGGGTATATCTATACATCTATGCCGTTGTGACGGCGTGCAAGGCGCGAAAAGCCTTTTAAAGAAGTACAAAGTGCAAAGAGCTTCTCTCTAACCCAGCGTATATAAGTATGCATGTGTGTCTATATGTGTGTACGTGTGGCTGCAAGGTGTGGGTGTGTTGCCTAGCCTAGATGAGTTGCTGCGGTAGGCATGAGAGAATGAGCGAGAGAGAGAGAGAAAAGACGCAAGTTGGCTTCGAGCAAGACTATAACACACGTGACAAAAGTATAAGTACGTATGAAAAAAAATGAGAGAGAGAGAGAGAGAGAAAAAAAGAGAAAAGAAAAGTACTCGCACTCGTTTACGCTACTTTGCACCTCGCATTCCGTCCCCGTCAAATTCATATATATAACGCATATAAGAATCCGTTATTGATTCTTCTCTTTTCTCGAGAGGGCGAGCAATTGCGCAAGTTGAGGAATATTTTCTCGTTGAGGCAAAAAACTCACGTATAGAACTCTCGTATATGGTGGCTCTGAGATTACGACATGTGAAATATACCAACCTGGAACAGAAAGAGAAATAAAAGCTCTGATTAATACGTACTATATACTTTGCTTTTAGTATTTTTAATCGTAAATGAACATCTAACTTGTGCGGCATATGTGTGTGGCCGCAGTTGCAAAGCTGCGGCCAACATCTTTCAACGTATATAATATGGGTTGTTTCGAGTCAAATTTTAAAGAACTAAATTTAACGGAATATAAACTAATTATATACTTATATCAAAGTATAATAATAACCATACCGTTTTTTGGCTAGTCACTCTTCACCCGGTGTAGCCTATATTATACGCGACCGTCTCGGGCCTGCGGGTGCAAGCTCGTGAGATATATACTTTTTCACGCTTGGAGTGAAGCACAGCGAGTCTGTACGACAAAAAAGCGCAATATACACTTTCTCTACCCCGCGAGAAATTTTTTTTTTTATTCTAAAAGCTTGTCAGCTTCGTTAGTCTCTCTGCTTGGAGGAGAAAAAGAAAAAGAAAGAAAGAAAGAAAGTCATTTTTTGCATGCACGACGCGTGTGAGTCTGTGCGCGCGTACAGAGCTTTTTCTCCCATCCGCACTGCAGCCGCATATCCCTTATATATACGTGTGCGCGTACATCCACATACTCGCACGCACAAAATTTCGCCGTGCGCTCCTTTGAAGCGAACATTGTATAGCGAGTACAGTGTGTGTGTATGTGCATTTATGCCGCACTATATATGAATGAACAGTAGATTGGTAGGCCAGGCGATGCAGTGCTTGAGCGAGCTCAGCCGACCGAGTGAAACATTTAGTTTGGAGCCCTCCATTTTCTTTTTACAAACACACTTCGAGTTATACGCACGCGTGTTCGCATACGAGTATGCGTTTACTCATTTGGTTTGGTAAAAAAGAGACTGCGCATGTAACTGCGCTGCACTGCGCTTAATACAATGAGGATGAGACTTTTATGATTCTTCGCTGTTTCACTCTTTTTTTTAGTTCCCCTTTCTTTTGAAAACTTTTATAGCGAATAACTTTCAGATTCGATAAAATCAATCCTCTTTCTTCTACAACTTTTCTTTTTTGAGTAAAAAATTTAATTCATGAACAATATTATAGGCACATTTATGTGTGCATGCTCCAGAAAAATTTTTTAATATCATATGAATGAATTCAGTATCAGTTCCCATTTATCTCTTTTTCCTTTGTCAACATTGAACATTATAATTTTTGTTGTACAGCAGATGCCTATGCCATTCATTTTGTTTGAAATTATATCGTACACCACTCTGTCATTCAATTGTACAACAATTTACCTTGGTGCTTCGTTGATTTACGTCCGGATAATCTCCGTTTAATGCAATAAATACAAATTAAAATGAATTTTCAGTACGATACAATGATTCATATCATTTCTTCGGAATTTTTAATTCAAAAGCAGGGAAGCAGAATCAAATGAAAATAAAATAACGTATCGGCAGTTGCATCAAATTGATACTGATGTTGAATTTTTCATGAGTAATAATTAATTTTACCAAAGATTAACATACGGGTGAAAAAATAAATTTGATGAACTAATGCGAGATGATACTTTTTGCCCAATCCGAATTGTAAAAATTTGAAATGAATGACAAAAACTCAAATAAATACACAGTTTTTCGTCACACGATTCAATCTGTTCACGGGGTCGGATTTAATTCCTTTACCATAAGCGTGCACCTCCGTCAAGTTTTACTTCAAAAATATACGCGTTAAATTCGGGCTCGGGAAAAATAGTTGCCCCGACGTTTATCTTCGAGCGCAACTCATTCTTCGTAGAAGGAGGTTGCGTGCCAAAGTCGAACAGTTTCCTTGGACTGTGAATTATTCCAAGTGCGCATGACAAACTAGTTTAATCAAGGCGCCTCAACAGTGGATATACTCTCTTTGCCCCGGAAAGAGAGGGAGAGAGAGAGACAGAGTGGAAACAATGATGTCCTCGGGCTCCTATGAGAGATACATCTTACTTTGTTTAATTGTTCCGGAGGAAAAGCTGTGACTTCGACTTTTCGAAAATCTTCGTCGAAGCTTATAACTTTTGTCGAACTTTTGAGTTTTCAACAACTTGAGTGAGTGAATGAGAAAGTGAGTAGACGTACAAGAATAACACAAGAAAGAAAGTTAAGTGATTCGGAAAGAAGACCCTTGGTCTGCAATCACATAAAAAAAGCGCTGTTGATTAATTGGCAAATAGCTTTCTTTAATTTTTATGTTTGAATGCGAATATCTACAATACAATGTTGTTGCTTATTGCTACACCCAAATCCTAAAAAAAATAGCTCAACCTGGTCTCGATACTTGTCTTCATACAAAAGTTATGCTAGTTACATACTGCAATTGAAAAATTACAAAATATTCAAAGAAAGTGCTTGTACTCGAAAAAAACTTGTGCATGTGTTATGATTAGCCATGGAAATGAATTCAGAAGTTTCCTATTGCTATGCGCGAAAATTTCGCGATCGTTCTCATTTAGTGTTGTGCCATACATAATTTTTTCGTTAAATATCGCAAGCAATGTGACTAACGCCAAGGATGATTATTGTTATCATCATTATTGCTACACCGTGCACGTAAGCCTGCAATATGTGCTGCGATCGTCAAGCTTGAGCCTTAATCTTATCTGGAGCGGTACAGGGTTAAGTGTGTTCAAGAACAAGGAGTCGAGTGATGACAAAACATTATTAGCTCTTACTGTTACTGTTGTGTGTGCTGTTGCTGCTGTTGCCGCTGCTACTGTTGTAGTACTCTCGACGTTTTCAATCTGCACAGCTTTCACGAGTTAATGACATTTGTATTTGCATACTTTGTCGATTAAAATAGACGTTCTTCAGCATCACGCTGCAAATACAAATTGTTTTTCCACTCTAAAATAGCGTCGCACCCGGTACCAAGTATGCAGCTGCAGCAGTCGAGTGCACGCGTGAGTGTGTATACGCGTGCACGTGCACGTCTGCGAGTGCGATTCGATTTTGCTGATGACAGGCGAAACTGCCAAGACGGACGGGGTCGAGCGAAAAAATGTAATTGCCCATTATGTACAAGGTAAAAGAGCCGAGAAAACTTTTTCAACTTTTTCTCGTAGCACCAACACACTGCCATATACTGACAACACCGCCACCACGACCGCCACCAATACCACCGCAAGCCGTTTGTATATTGGGCTCTAATGGCTTTGAAATATCGACGTCTGCATTTGACGCGTTCTTCCTGTCACTCCACCAGCGTAGCTCCCCTAGTTAAGTAATTATTTACGACCATCCATCGTCTTACTCCTCGTCGTCGTCGTCGTCGTCTTCTTCGTTGTTGTAGTTGTTGCTGTTGTCGTATAGTTCTCTGTTCTTTTTTTTTCTTTTTGTTTTTCAACAAATTATTTCACGCCTCGAAAGAAACACCTTGAGAAGCCGTCAAGGGGTGGCGCGAAAAAAGAACGCTTGAGCTGGCGAGGCTTGCAGGCTGTAGATTAAAGATGTGTAGGCGTGTGAAAAGTTGCTTTTAACGAGTTTTAATTTATTCTAATTACTCCATGGCCAGCTCTGGCAAAAGGCGTGCTTATATATAATACCATGCAGAGAGGAGTCGAGCTTGCGTATATCGATCGATCGTCTCTTTTTCTCGGTTAGGGCTCGGTCGGTGGTACTGTGCGCGGACTAACACCCACCGACACACTCGTGCGGTCCGATGATTTATCCATCCTTGTGCATAGATCACGCTGCTGCACTACTCGATCCTCCGACGTGCAGCAAAAGGTGGGGTTGTGCAGGGCAGCGCAGGGACTGTGGATGAGCGAGAGAGTCCTTCATAGACGCGTGCGTATATAGATATATGCAGATAGAGACGAGCCGAAAAATTATCATAATTTAGCATAATGGAATCGAGCAACACGCCCATAGCCATAATACATTTACCTGTCGCTCGTCGCTCGCTCGCTAGCTCGACGACGACGGCGTCGTCGTGTTCTCACTTCTCTGCCGGGGCCAACTCGCAAGCACAGACACATCCACATGCATACTACTCCCACGCAGACGATGGAGTGCCGCGGCACTCGAGAAACGGTCGAAATAACGAGTGTCTGTTATATATCGCTTATGTGCCTCATTCACTGCCTCGCTTCTTCTTTCTTTTGAACATGAACGTGGGAACATATAGTACGAACAACTCGTATCGGCATTTTTCTATTATATAATTCTTTGAGGAATCGAGGCGAGAGAGATTGCGTCGATGCGAAGTGAAAAAAACCTCATACATACGGTTCGGGTTTTACGACTTCGGCTGGAGGTTTGTCGCGTCGTCGCCGTGACTCGTGCCTTTATAAATATTGAATCGTAATATATATTTACCGCGCGTAAGACGTTAAGACAGCTCCGAGGCATGACCGCGCGCTTGTGTCTACAATATAGCTCGGCTGCTGTATGGAGGGTAAACGCGTAGAGCGAGGGGCGGGCAAAAACACACGAGGGCGCGAGGTGCGCAGGTGAGTAAAACGTAATTTACGGCATTGGCTTCTAAAGTTCATATATTGCAGCGCAACGTGTCGTCGTCGTCGTCGCCACGGCAGCTGCTTTCCCGCAACCCATTTAGCGGTGACGGTCCCTTCGGAGGAAAAATCCATGTACCGCGCTATATCTGTATTTAAGCTCCCGTACTCGCGGCTCGAGCTTTTCAATTATCGAATCAGCGCGTATACCTACTACTCATCGTCTTTCTAACTCTTATTCGTCTCTTCTATACCCATTCTCGCGCCCTCTCTCTCTTCTCTCTCTTGCCTGAACCATATCCTTAAGAGAGCAAAAGAGAAAGCTAGATTTAATTAAAAGTCCTCGAGTGGTTTTGTTCGGCTTTTCTCGTTCGTCCTCGGTGCGCTTTTTTACCATCACTCTAATTAATCCTCACAGAGCGAGCGCGTAAGAGAGAAAGATCCGTATATAGCTCTTCGGCCAGGCGAGCTTCGTGTACGCGGCTGATCATATAAACATAGACAGCACGAACACACACACACACACACACACACACACACACACATACTACGAGTAAGTCCACGTGAAAGATTGGCTTTTCATCGATACACTGTGAAATGAGCTGACTCCGTAAATATGAGCCCTGCGCGGTGTGCACATATAGTCGACCGATCAAGTTTGCGCTGCCATGTACAGCTCATGAATTTGCGATACGATGCAAAAGTCGTGCTGCAGCGTGCGCGTCATTATACACGTGTGCTGCCGCCGTTACGTCGATAGTACAGCTCGCTCGTATATTTACTATATATATATATACGGGCGCGCACGGGCCTGTACGTAGCATATACATGGTATTACGGCTGACTGGGCGCGTCACCGTAGTAAGAGAGAAGCACCCCTAGACGTCAGCTGCATTTAATCTCGATTTAATCGAATCCGGAGTAAATATGACGGCGACGCTTATACTCGGAGCGCAGCTCGTCGTGGCAAAGCACGTCTCGGCCCAACTCCTACTCCTCCTCGTTCTCCCGCATTCTGGCCTGCACACGTCTATGCGGTAATATCGTATGCGTGAATTCGTGCCAGGTATAGAGAGAAGGGCATTGCACATAAAATAGAGTATAGCGCCCGATGCAAGGCTACAAATGCAGCACAAGCCTCTCTCTCACTCACTGGCGTCGCGTTCGAATTACATCGCGCGGAATGACCGAGAGAGAGAAGGCATCCTCATCGTACTAGCCCCGAAGCATTGATATAGATAGACAAGAGGGCGCAGTACTGCTGGTAAGCTATGCCGTGATGCGCTCGCGCGCGCGCTCTGGCTGCAGCTTTCGCCGCAGAGAGCGAGAGAGAGAGAGAGAACGAGACGAGCTATCTCTCATTTACGGAGCATTGATTGCAGCGCGAGTTGCCTTCATCAGCCTCGCCCCTTTTGTATCCACGCCATTCGCGCGTCGGAGCTGGCTGCAGCTCTATCTCGTTCTGTATTACAGTTCTCCTCGGGGTGATATGCGCATCTATATGATATGCGCCCATACGCACAGGTATCTCTCACGTGAATGTAATGCAAGCACGCATAGATGACGCCAAGTCACTCAACTTGACCATTGTATTATAATGTGGCGCACGATTTCGAGCCTTGCACGAGAGCGTCGAGCACACGCTGATTGCGAATTAACTCACGTAATTCGAGGCTTATTTTTTGAAATCATTTTTCGAATCTAGAACGATGGGCCGAAAGTAAAAAAAAAAAGGGAAAATAGACGGGAAATCAGCGGAAACGTCGAGAGTAAATTTTTGCCTCGAAATCTAGATCGATAATTGTTGGACGAGGCATCGATTCGTACGTAAACGTATATCTACGCCAGAAACGAGACTGCGCGACTCGACTCGACTCTCTCCCTCTGCGGGCAAATTGTTTCCAGCCGAGCTTTTGACCCGTTTTCCGAAAGATACTTCAGCTCGAGCTGCTCACAGTTCGTGTGTATACGTCGAACTACGAAATGAAAAGCGATTCGTATCCTCTCGTACCTATAGCTATATATCTATACATGTGTGTGTGTATGTACACCGTAATCCAAAAATGAGCATCCTGTACGATCTGACGAGAGAGTGGGGCTCGCTCTGGCTATCCGCTGCTGATTTAAACCCGTGGCAAAAGTTAGAATGGCTCGTTGATTACTCCGAAAATACCGTAGGAAAAAGCTCGGCGTACACACACACACACACACACACGTACATACGATATACGTATAGATGGGCAGATGTGTACGTATGTCTGTATCTACTTGGCTTCGATGTCCCTGCTCGGCCACACAGCAGTCCTGCAGCTGCTGGCTCGTGTGTATATCCCACGCGCCTCGTGTACGCTGGATCGATTTGGCTCTTTGAAATTCTGCGAGGATAGCTGGACGATGTTATACATATATCTACGAGCAGCCCGTACTGTGCACCATCTCTCTCTCGCCGGTAAGTGCGTGCGCTCATCTGAGCATCAATCTTCCCAACGCGATGCAAAATCTCCGGGCTTAAAGCGCAAAGTGTTTGAAAACGTAGAGAGAGAGAGAGAGAGAGAGAGAGAGAGATGTGAGTGTGCGTGAAAGAAGGAGTAGGAGTATACGCGTAGCAACGTTTCGCCCAGTAATTGAACCACTTCCGGCCAATTATAAAAACCGCTGACTACTACGGGTTTGTGATTCTCGTCTCATCCTCCCCTTCTCCATCTTTCTCTATCTCTCTCGCTCTTCCGCTTTTGCGGTATTAAAGAAAAAGAGAGAGATAGAGACGCGCACCGAGATAGACGAGCTTGCGGAGGAGCAAAGAAGAGCGAGAGAGATCAAGGAAAAGATGAAAATTGTTCCTCCGAGGGATCTTGTAGCTGCTCTTTTTTTTCTTTTTAAATTTAATACCTCCTTAATCAACGCGACTTTGTCCCTCCTCATCCTAGGTCGTCCTCCTCATCGTCCTCGTCGCAGCTCACGTCGTCCTTTTTCCGGTAGCCCCTGTGGCTGTGTGCGTCTACGTGTGTGTGCTGCGTATATACGTTTTTTCCACAGACTGCTTGAAATTCATATCTGATCTTTTTAATCCAGCTATTCTGGATCGGCTAAGAACCACAATTTTTTCAGACCCAAGAGTCTGTGTGCATCGTCTGATATAATATAAGGCAGCTCTGTATAGATATATATCCACATCCGCTTGGGCAGGTCTTGAGCTGCTGTCTACGACCCGAAAAGAAATCTTATATCATAATATAGTCGTCGTCGACGTCTTCCTCGTCGTTTAATAGACGTCGTCGACGTACAGCCGTCTTAGTAGTTCTGTCTCTGCCGCGCTAATGACGAGTTTTGATTCGAGCGCGGTATGAATCGGAGTCTTTTCCTCGACGCTTTCCTTTTCATTTCATGGTCGCTTCTCGAAGTATGTTTCGAGAGTAATCAAAAAGTCAAATACCACTCGTGTCCATCGAAGCTTTCAAGAGAATACGAATTTAGGTTTTCATTCTATTAAATATTTTTTTTCTTTATAAACTAATATTCCTTCGTTTCGCAGCTGGGCTATATTTACATTGACTTTATAAATTGCTACCTCGCGCCTGCCTTATCGTGAACTTTTTCCCAGCACGGCGTGCAATCTCTCTCTCTCTCTCTCCTTCTCTCACTCGATTTTTTCCTCGGACGAGCGATACACTATTATAATTCCTGGGAATCAAATGACTAAGCGAAAAAGAGTATTATATATAGGATACAAGTACGCCTGCACACATGCGCGCATGCTAGATAATATAATACTGCCACGCGCGCGAGACAGCGTGGAAAAAAGCTCGATCGCGCGCAGGGAGTGCTGGCTTGGTGAGCTTGCAGGACACATATTTGTGTATATGTGAGTGTGTGTGTGTGTCTGTGCTCGTGCTTGCAAGCTATGCAGCGGCACCCCATGGCATTGCTCCGACGCTGCATGGCTCGCTCGCGCGACGCACGAGCAAACGCACGGTGGGACACATTTATCAATATGTGTACGTGTGTGTGTGTGTGCGGGAGGAGTCGTCCTCGCCGCCGCTGCCGCTGCCAGTGCCGCCGCCGTTGCTGCAGTGCAGCCACCGCCGTATATATAGATGGCGTATAACATGGCAGCATCGCTGCTGCAAGTGTGCTTGAGTTATATGCCCTGCCGGTGGTGGCTCGCGTGTGCAGGCGAGGCGAGGTGGGGCGGGCCGGGGGAGTCGCGCGCGCCATAAATTTAATATGCCGTGTGAAAGACCGTCCCTCGTTCTCCTCGAGCTGCCGGCCTCCGCACCCGGCCGCCCCTCACCCCCGCTCGCCCACTCATGCAGCTTCCACCTCATCCCCTGCGCAGCTTCGACCGCGTGTATGTGCGAGTGTGTGCGGCACGCAGTAGCTATAAGCTAGCTCTTGCTCTTCTCATCGTCGTCGTCGACGTCGTCGCCGTCCTCCTCGCCTAAGCACATCTCTCATCCTCTCTCACTGCTGCCTAGCTCTCGTTCTCGGTTACGAATCATACACGCAGCGCATCACTGCACACATCCACACATATAGCCAGTAGTGCCGGCCGTGCAATGTTCTCGCGTGTATGCGGCCAAGCCGATATCCCCTTTACCCCGCCACTGCTGCTGTTACTGCATCGACTGTCATCCTCCGGGCTTCTACCGAGGCAATATAACCCGCGGCTCGCGCGCGCCCACATGCACACCTATATATAGCGGTAGCTAGCTGGCAAGAGGATGCGTTCGGTCGTGCCTTTTCCTACCCCGCTGCTCGTGTACGCGCGCGGCGCGCGTACAGTTCGCCGATCTATTATTGCTTGCTGCACACTGCGTGTGACGAACGACGCGACGAGTTCAAACCCACGCGCGGCCTCAGTTGTGTGTCTGTCTCTCGTTCCTCGTCCAAGCTGCAACTTGCAGCCATTTTTTTCTACGTTCGATACTTTATGCGTCCATAACATGAATATTTTACATATATGGTGCAGCTGAAAATATACATAGAGAGATATGCACACGCGTATCCTGTCGTACGTATGACTCATTTTATGTCCACGTTGTTATTCTTAACTAGAAGAATTTTATAGCGAGTGTGGACAATGATGAAGCTAGCAATCCATTCCCTGGACAAACGAGTAATAGCTTGTGGGTCGAGATTTTTCATTTCTGCAAAGAACTATGCACTAGAACTCATAGGGCTTCGTAAACAATATCTACTTGTTGAAAATGATAAATCTGCAGCCGAGCATTTCTAGTGTAAGGTAAACTACCTACTATCTTTGAGAGCTTGTGCTCGCGTATACATACGAGCTGCAGTATGCCACTCACATCTCTACACGAGCAGCGCATTTACGCAGAGGATTCGTATGATCCGTAAAAAGGGCGATGCACAAGCACAGAGACGCGCAGAGAGAAAACTGCTTTAACAGCCAAAGGCTGCAACGAAAAATAAAGCTCGAGGAGACAGCGAGAGAGAGAGAGAGAGAAAGAGCACATGCACTCGATGCGCTAGTAGTCGCAAGCTCGTGTCCCTGCCTGTGCCCCCTCCTCGCTAAATCCAGCCGCGCTCCCAAACATTCATGTACGTATGCTATATATCGATCTTCGATTCTCGCATGCCGAACATATATCCCTTTTTCTCGCGTTCATTCCAGCGGCAGCGTATTCCGCCGAAAAACTGTCGCAGTTGTCGTTTTTTTTCTCCTCTTTCTTTTTCTTTCTTGTTTTTTTTTTCACCAACCAGCTTTTATTGCGCGATAGAAATTTGAGGAGTGCTCTTGGCTGATAAAAACTCGCTGATTTATAAAATGCTCACGCGCGTACACATGGCCTTTTGGAAACGTCGAGCGCGAAAGTAAAAAGAAGTAGGAAAAAAATTTTTTTTAGGAAACTTAGCTGTAAAATCTCGAGATGGATTCTTCAAATTTTTCTCGAGTTTCCATTTGGTTTTTTTTACGATGACACGCCTCGTTCTCTTTTCAGTTGAGACAGCTGATTGAGCTAATACGGGAAGACCCGGAGACGGAAAAGCTCGATTAGAGTGATTGATTGATTCGTTTTAATTTTATAATCTGAATTAATTGAATTTCATCTGATTGAGAGGTACAAGACAAGCAAGATTAATTTGAAAATCACTAAGAATAGTTTATGGAAATTGGGAAGAAAAATAAATCTGTTATTTTTATATGCACATCATCAATTAATAGCTTTAGTCGACTTTTTTGGGGAGGAGGTTCCAATAAAGTTCGTTTTTTCGTAAAATAAATTGAAACAAGAGTAGGTTTAAACATGCAGGCGAGTGAAGAATAATAGCGCGTGTATATACAGGTAGCCGAAAGGAGCTAAACGGAAGCCCAGTCGGATAAAGCTTAGCTACTCTAGATAGGTAAAGGGGCAATACTCGGCGGCGAGCGCAGAAAAGACAAATAAGATGTCTCGCTTCCTTGGCTTTGAGGACGCGCGTCTTTGCTCCGTCTTTCGCCTTCTTACTAGACGTACACACACAGAGGTAGCGCGTATGTATACATCTGTATGCGATCCCAACTCGAGAGATTTAGTCGGCGGTATACGGAGAATTGAGGTCTAGGCCCTCCGTGCAAACAACAATTTACCAGATATTTCACTTCTAGTCCGGACGTTCAACTTTCGGCGGTTTACACATGCACGCAGGTAGAAGGTAGACGCGTGGTACGATAAACCACAATTTTGCAAGATTATGAGCAGTGTTTGGCGAGTATCATGATTTTACATCCAAGCCTTTATAAATTAGAGCTTGCGATGCTTTTCGTGAACTTCGGTGCATTATAATAAATGAAAACTATATGCGATCTATTTTTCGATTTGAATTAATTTTTTCTTCAGCCACAGCGATGAATTGTTCATTTTTCCTTTCAGCCAAAGTTATCTTTGCTGTTTGCTACGTGCAATGTCCGAGTATTTGAGTACATTGGTACTGGAGAGAAGGGAGAGAAAACAAAGCAAAGCTTTAAAAAAACTTCGACGGTCTGACTAAGCGGGTGGAGGTTCTTTCTATTGTTTCTGTTGCTCGTTGCCTGCGCCACCATTGCTCGATACTGACACCATTACTCGTTCTCGAAGGATATAAAGCGAGGCAGATGAACGTCGATGGCTCCTCGGCTCAGTTTGTGATCAACATTTTGAATGGCGCATGTATCGTTTGTCCATGCGCACGCGGGTATTTACAGAGAAGAAAATTTTTGTAAGAGAAAATCTTTAATAGTCGAAATTATAATCAAAACATATCTGTATGTAATTTTTGAAGATTGTCGATTATTCGTTTACTTGGTCCATTCTACGCAACCGAAACAAAGTATATAATCAAAACAAAAGCACTCGAGTGCAATGCTCGCGTTGGTCCGTAACCATGTACATTTTTCATCTTTCGTAAATTGCATTACCCCATAGCTCGGCTCGACTCGACTCGACTCGAGACCTCGAGGATCGGCCAACTTTTCGCCTGCAGCAGGCAGGCAGGCAGTCAAGCAGTGCAGGGCACTTATGGGCCACGGGAGTGCTCGATTCGACCTATATAGCCCCCGCACTAATTTTCCTCTCTCTCTGCTATCTCGATTGCCGTCGGGAGGCCGTCGTATACCGTTGTAAAGCTCGACTCAGGGGCAACGGCAACTTTTATCTACACATCCTATTTGGAGGAATTAAAAGGAAACGACGACTGCGACGACGACGACTACCACTAGTACGACGAAGGGAGGAGCTTTTCGTTTATTTTTCCTCCTTCGTCCCCAGGCTATTTTTATCGATACGCGCAATCTTAGGCAAAAAAGCAGAATTAACTCGGGTAGTGATTTGCTGCTTTATATAGCCTGATTGGATTACTCAGTCCGGTGTATACACGCTAGCTGCAGATATTCTAATATTGCTTCCCATTTAAATGACGTTTTTCACTTGGCTCAAGAGAGAGAGCGAGAGAGCTAGACCACGGCTGAAAGAGCGCGCCATTTAGTTTTTAATTAATTTCTCCGGGCGGCGAAGCTTTAATCAATGTAGCAAATCGAATTGTATTTTGAAGATAATTTCGTTTCAAAATGGAGGGCGGGGAGGGAGAGAAATTACGCACCCTGCAGAAAAGTTGTAATTATTCGAGTATATGCAACAAGTTTCGTGCTGCAGCGGCAGCTGCAGCAGCAGCGCTAATCGTGCAACATTTCTCTCTTCGTCGATTCGCAATGACTAAATGCTACAATTAGAGTTTATCGAAGTTTTCTCGCGACTCGAGAGACAGAGAATCGCAGTTTATATATCCAGAGAGACGATTCTCCAGATCCTCGTGTGATTAAGAGCTGTCAGCAGATCTGCGTAGTCGTCGTCACGACTCAGCTTTACACAAGAATTTTCGATACAAAGACATCGCTATAATAAACGATTAAATTGACGTTCTTCTCGCTCGCCAATTATAATATTTCTCCAAGTTTCGCAAAATTGATTTACTTTTACTTAAATGCAAGTGCAGCAGCGAGCGGAGCACGGAGCACGAAGCGTGTCGTGTACGACACCGAGGCGCCTCCTGAAATTGACCAAAGCGCCCCGGAGTAGTTGCAGCGGACAGTTTGAAGATAGAGAGCTGCCGAGAGAGAGAGAGAGAGAGCATTGAGTAAACAGATACCAGCAGAGAGGGTTGGGTGGCTCGCAGGGCGAAGGCGAGCGTGGGAGGGCGAGTCATAAACGGAGCACGATGTTAGACAAGCTGCCCTAATCCATTAGTTTCGCCAACTGGCTCGATCTGTTATACGGCCATATTGATCCGTGCAGCGCAGAGCAGCTCGAGTAATGTCTATTTGATAGCCCGAGCGTAATTCACGTATTTTCTTCGTTACGATTGGAAATCGTAGAGGCGATGTATATAGTATAATAGATATATATTATATGTGAGCGATACTCGGGAAGATTGCACCATAGCGGAGGCGAGGAGATTCGCTCTTGAAAATGTACAAAAGCGATACGTGTAATTGTATTGTGGCATCATAAGCTGCACGCGCATACTTGCAAGCTCGCGACTTACTGAATTATAACTGCGTGTATAGATACGAATGGTATACACACAATATGTGTAATTCTCGTGTATGGGAGAAGAGGCTGCAGCTTTACAGGTCAGGAAGGATTTGAGCCGAGCCGAGGTCTGGCCAGTTTCTCGATGCTGCGAAGGCAAGAGCTTATACGGAGTCGTGTGGTAGTGGTGGTGGTGGTGTTGTTGCCGCGACTGCTGCTCTTGGAACAGAACAACACAATAAGTATAAAGCCTGTGGCATGACCAGCTCTTGTACTTCTCGTATATATGTAAGTATGCGTGTGTGTATCTGTGGGCGCACAAGTATGGTCTACGGGCCAACGTGTAATTTCGCAAAATAAGCACAAGTGAACCGCAATGCTACACACGTGCATTAAGAGGTATACGCACGCACACACAAACAAACACCCATACGCTAAATGTATGTGCATTGCACGCGAGTGCGCGTGGCTAATTAATAAGCTTTGCGTGACGCTCGAAAGTATTTCGTTATACTAAAGGGCTATAAGGTGCATATAAGCGCTACATACGCAACGGCAACAGCGGCAACAGCAGCAGCAGCAGCAGCAGAACAGCTCGGCCAGGCGTAAACGATATGGCTCTCTCTTTGTACGTAGTGCATGTACGTATGTGTGCGTATATGGCTCGCGCCTCCCTGCATCCCCCCAACCTGACGCCGCAACTATTGTGGCGGTGTCTTACTTTCGAGTGTATTTCAACGTGCGCGCAACTGCGCACGCAGACACGTACACAATAACGTTGCACTGCACTCGGACTTGAGCCGCGCGCGCGAGCGAGCGAGTATTTTTAAAAGCGTTTTATCGTTCCGTTAACTCTCGCAACGCTCATAGCCATCCGCACATATATATCTATCTGTATAAACATTTTTTTTCTTTTTCTCTTTTTCTCTCCTTTCTTCTTTTGATTCGCTGCGTTATTTTTAACGCTCGGTGCTGCTGCAGGTGTACACTTCAACCTAGGCGAGAGAGCGCGCGCGCGCGAGCGTGGAATATCTGTGTATATGAAAAAGCTTAGGAGATGAAGACCTACGACGAGGATCACTGAGAGCGAGAAACACAAACATTGTAATGAATGAAAAATTGGAATTTTATCTTTTATGTAAATAGTAACAATAACAGCAACAATAACAATAACAGTAACAATGATGAGCGTGAAAAAATGTCTCTCCCCCAGGAGACAGGCGGCGCTTGACAAAATTTATTTATGCCAGACAACTGCATTTTATGCTACCACCGCACCGCATTGCAATTGCAAGCACTACGTAAGATAGATATCACTGAATACGTTCGTTAGAATTTCCCGAGCTCTACCAGCGATAAATAAAAACTAACGGCCAAGACATGACACGCGCAGCTCGATAGCGATTGTTTCACGATTCTCGAGTATATTTCGATGTATACCACGCAGTGTACAATCAGATCTCCGAGAGAAAGCGACCGTGTCGCACGAAAGCTCGAGTATTCTAAGAGAGCTTGCAGGGGCACTCGAGCTAAACACGCGCGAATCCAAATTGTGCAGACAAATCCCGCGCAGGATTATCGTAACGACAGCTCGGCTCTACTGGCACAGCTGTGTGGAAAGTTTGTAAATGCATTCACGCGTTATACGTGCGCGTCGGTACTATAACTCGCGCGCGGTCAAGAGATCGGGGCGCACACGGATTCTTCGACGATAAAATCGCCCCGTGCGTTACTTGGAGTGCGGCGCCAAGATAAATATACGACGCTTCGCCATTACGCATCCGAATCCTTTTCCGCAGACTTGAACGCGAGAGAAAAAGTTCGTTCATGGTTCGCGTGTAGCCCCGCTGTGGGACGAAACTTTTTGCGTTTTTTCGAGCTAATTTTCATTCGACCACTCGCGATTTCCAAGTAAAAAGTTGCTTTTAGCCGATTTCCGCGCGAAACGTTGCCGAGGTTTTTTGAGAAGAGAGAGAGAACTTTCAAGCGAGCATCGGAGAAGAATCTCAAGAGAAAAGTTCGCCATGCGGTGGGGGTGGTGGGGCATCGTCGACGAGTTTTGAGTGGTTAAGTATTGTACTGAAAAATTAATAAGATGATGACGATGTTTCGACAACACAGTCGTCTCCATGTTTTGGGGTACACAAAACAGTATGCAGACTCAGCACTGGGAAACATCGTAGCTTGAAATAAATTGCTTGCGACCGAATAAAGTAGAAATTTTGTTCACGCTCGTTGCCGGTAACTCGCTCTCTCGCTTCTTTATTTTTCAATAATCGCGCAAACGGTGTGCGATGCATTTGTCAGAATATTACAATATCATCAAATATTTGAGAGCATTTGGAGCAATGTCACGTTTCTGGAATTTTTTTTTCGTATATTTAGCCGACTACATAGATATATATTTATTTATGTATATGAATCGTCGTGTTTCTTTTTTTCATTTTTCCTCTCTCTTCCTTTTTCTTTTATTTCGAGCCCCGTCAGATCTTAGGCGAAGCGAACGAAAGGTGGGAATATGAATATGCAGCAGACAGAGAGTCAGTGGAAGAGTTGAAAAAAAAAAGAAGAAGCTGCCGCTTCTGCAGGGTATATACTGCGGCGGTGGAGGTGAGCCGTCTTCTGTACGTATATATATAAACGTCCTCTCGTTGCGCGCGCGCGCGCGTGTAGATATATAATATAACGCTGCTGAGCGCGAACGCGCCCGTAGTACGTACGGCGTGCACACGGCTCACGGTGGTAGTAGTAGTAGCACGTATACGACTCGACTGGAGAGAGTGAGATTGGGTGCGGTTGCGGGAAATATTAAAAAAGGGAGGAAGGCGGTCGAGAACTGTCTGGACGAGTTTTGCATCACCTAGACTTTTCTCTTTTGGCCCAGCAGCAGCTCCTCGGCGCGGTGCGGTGTGTGCTGCAGTGTGCAGTCGCTGCCGCGTATCACGCGCGCGGCTTATATACTAGAGCCAACGCGCGGTGAAAGAAATAGAGAGAAAAAACCCTACTTCTATATTTTATTTATAGATATTATATATACTTTTTTTATGTAAAAAGACATTGCGCGCCGCGCGGCAAAGAAGACACGCTATTTTTGCAGCATGTTAACTTGAATGAAATGATTTAATTTTTATATAGTATACGAGAGAGGGAAAATAGTCGTACCCTGGATGTATGCGCGCTACATTCGCCATGATATACTCCTCTTCACCGAAATTAATGAGACGACGTAAAGAAACTTGACATATTACTTATGAATAAGCCGCTTTTTCCCTAGGTTCATGTATGGAGTGAGAAGGACTATATGCGAGAGCTGCTTTTGAATGAGATGAAATCTTTTAATTCTTTTGAGAGCTCGCGTTGTATATATATACTATACGAATTGCGCGCGCGGCAAAGTAAAAGAGCATGAAAAATCACAGGCATCTTCTTTTCTTCTTCGTTTAATATCTTTTTTATCTCATTATCCTTCGCTGCGAAGCTCCTGGAGGATAAATGTTACATATGGTTTTTGTCAATGTTTCTCGCACAAAATCGAATTATTTTTAACAAACGACAACTTTTTCTATGAATATAAAATTGGATTTCAGAGTTAATTAAAGTGGAGAAGTATCGTTTCGTCAAAGCAAGAATTTTTCTACGCAATATTTACAAAAATCTTTGAACTTACAGTAAACTGATATTTCTCTAAGGGTCGGAGATTTTTTGTATAAGTAAAGACCGCGTGCACAGCTAAGTCAAATATTGGCCTAAGAAGGACAGCTTGAACTATATTACGATTTTTATTTAAATTGCACACCCGCTTATATTAAGTAGAAAAGAAAAAGTCCATTTAATTGAAAAGGTTTTGATAAAATTGCAGATTTCATGGATACTTAGTTGTGATTGCACTGAGCTATCCAAAATATCTTGAAGAAATCATTGTGCTGCCGACTACTAATGGCTTTCTCGTTCAATAAATTCCCTCTCTCGTTTTTTCCCTCTTCCGTCATTCTTTCGAAAATCGCATTGCGATAAATAGTCATGTGCAGAGCTTGCGGCTACAATTTTAGCTCAATTAGATCATTCTTGTGCTCCGCGCTGTGCTCAAGCTAGCTAGTTGCACGCGCGCGTATTTGGAGCAAGGATTTTGGATGAGCTCCAAAAAAAAAAGAAGAAGCGAGGCTCGATTCTTGCTGCCTAGGTTTGAAGAGCCCCGAATAACGACTAAAAAGTTTTCTGCTTAACCGTACTTTTACTAATTTAAATATACCAAAGTACATGGCGCACATACTTTCACGAAAGTCGAGAGAGAAAATAGGCCTCGAAGTCGTGAACGAGCTAGGCCATGTCGTTTCCGTGTTCGTTCTACGTATAGTCACGCTCCTACGGAACAGCACTGTGCTCGCGTACGTAAGTCAAAATATCTTGTGCCGCACACATAGAACGAAGAGAGAGCCCGAAAGAGGCTTGTATCAAGAATTCGAATAGTTTAGCGCGTGAAGCTTCAAAGAGCATACGCGCTTAGGCAGTGTATATACATGCGTCTTTAAGCACTAGTCTGCACATACACACACACAGACAAGTGTACATATACAGTGTGCGGCAGGCATACTCGGGCGCCAGGGTGCAGGAAGATAAGCTTTTCTTTTTTGTGGAAGCTAACTCGCAAGTGTGTGCCATCCCATTAAATTTTCTCGCTTGACGTGTAATCCCCGGTATCACACGGGGGTTTGATGCTGCTGCTAGGTCGCATGGGCGCAAAAAGAGGTTACGAGGAATTTTTTTGCCTCTACTTCCCTTTTTTTTCTTTATTTCATTTTATTTTTTCAGTTACGGCAGTTTTTTTGCAGCCTGGGTCCTCCCTTTTTTTTTTGTTTCTGGTTGATCGTACCTACGCTGGACGACGCCTATAGTACAGAAAATCGCATATTGGTCTTTGATGCTACGGAAGCGAATAATTTGATGCGCAAGCGAACCGAAGCCTCTGGCAAAAATTATTATTTTCCGCTCATTTATTTTTCCTCGAGAAAATTCTTTTACTACTTTGAAAAAATCCTCCTTGTAGATTTTAAGTTGAACCAGACAATGGTATGAATATTGAATGAGAAATTATAGCATTACTACTTCGCAACCTAAATGGAAGTTGAAGCTTGACTTTTCGAAGTAGAAATACATCGTACTTGCCACTCTAGTTGGAATTGTTTTTTAACAGAACGTTTTTGCACGTAATCTTTCTTTTATTTTGTTGCTGCTGCCGGAGAAAATTTGCTGGAATTTCATCAAAATAAATTTACATCTTCGAAGTCGAAATTGTAAGTCCAGGTATTGTACTTGCAGGTCCAGAGAAAAATTAGATCTCTTCAAGTATTTTATTATGAACTTACTTCTTTGCAGTCTTTTGTTCGAGGCATATAATTTAGTCTCTCGTTCGGATGGAAGCGCGGGGATTTGTCAACGGATAAGAATATAAATTCTCCAGGCTCAAAACGCAATGTTAAACAACTCGAATTCTCGATAATGAAGTATATAAACGCATCCTGTTAGCTCGATGAGCTCTCGTAACGTATTTAATCCATGGGAGCGCGCAAGCTCGACTCCTCGAAAGCTCTGGGCGCGCGAAGCTTTTCTCTCTCCGCTCGCTCCTTCCTCTCTAGACGCGCTTCTAATCTTCTGCACAGCTCGCTCGCGTTAGTGAATATCCATCGCTCGCGAGCGAGCACGAGCTCGAGTCTCTTTTGATTTACGTCTTTGTTTTAATGGCATTATATGCGAGTACCCGAAAGCTATGTGTAGCTTATCTCTCATCAGAATTACACCGGAAGTCTTTTACATACCGGTGATTGCATGCGTGCAAGACCGCTCCGGTCATAGAATTTGCGCTGCTGAAATCTCGTATCGAAAATTGCGACCATAACTCTCGGTCCGAAAATTGTTTTAAAGTTTAACTTTTGGCTATGAGACGGTACCGTTCCGATTTCAGCCGCACACATTCTTTACGACGACCGCAGGAGAGCCGAGGTAAATTTTTAAACGAGTGCTCAAGGCTTCGGATTCTCAATTGTTATATTTTGTGTCGATCGTTCAAGAATTTGAGCCCGAGCAGATCTAATCACGTTTTTCAAAATCATAATTCTCTTTTTTGTTTCTACACTTTTCCAGCCCTAACGGGTTATTGTTATTATATTTCGGAGTTGTTATTTTGAATGAATTGGAAATGCTGGATACATTCCGCAAGGCAAGGGAGCTTGCGGGTGAACGCAAACCAGTAGAAAGAATAAAGTATACTGTATTTTACCAAACTTTTCTCTGCACACAAACACTCGACGCGAGCGCTGCGATGCAGGTGGCATGTCCACGCGGTATAATTATTATTTTTTTCCTCTTTTCCCCCAGCCATAGTTTTTTTTTTTTGTAATTCTCGCGTGAACTTTCGAAACGAGTTTTATTCGTTGCTCTTTCAAGAGCTCGAAGTTCGCGCAAAAAATGGATCTGACCCGCGGTGATGGCCGTTGCCATAGAGAACAGTTGAAACGCAGTAAACATGCAATAATTTAAACGCGGACTACTGTAACTCGATCATTTGGGGAAAAGAGAGAACTTGAGAGGATTCGAGGTACTCGAAAGAAGCGCGAGAATAGTGTTCGAAAAAGAACGGCTGGGATGAAGAGAAGCAACGAGAACAAGGGATACGTAATTAGAATCATTAGAAAATGCCTCGATCGTTGACTGCAGAGGTGCAGAACTTGTTTGGCCCAGATTCTTCATCACCTAGCCTAAATACTATTATTATAATAATCATTATTATTATACGTTTTAAAACTGTGCACCAATATATACGGTTCTAAGCAACTGACGCGCGCTGACATATCGAAACCTTGCATACGTACGTCGCTCTATACATCTCCGCGAACGAGAGACACAATCGCTCGAGCGCATAATACGCGTACGTCGCGCACTCGTTATCTATAATATTCTCGCGGCTGCGCGAGTTCGCCTGCATTCAACTCTTATTCAATGCGCTTGTTAGCTCTCGCTCGCGAGAGAGAGTCGACTGGGGCGCGCGGTGATGAATTGCGCAGCCCCTCCTCGCGTGTGTCTTTATCATTGCGTTAGTAAATTAGCTTGTTAAAGCCGCTGCCACCACCACCATCCCCCGCTTGGCTCCCTTCTTTCGGAAACAAATCTGACAACGGGACGCGAGAGCGAGCGAAGCTTATATTATTACATTGAGAAAAGTAACGTGGAGTTTAATGAATTGCTTGATCGAGTTTTGCATGCTTTATTTAAATGTATTCGTAGGTAGTGATACAATTTTATACGCATAATTATTCTCGGAATTTTTCGTCTAATTGAAACAAATGACTCGGCAACGATCATCATTACAACGGGTGAAGAAATGAAAACAGCTTCTTATTTAATCGTCCAATAACTTCAGTATATTAATACCGTACCATTTTTCTGTAGCATTCATTGATGGCATTTATTCAACTATTTTTCTATTTTTTCTTCTTTTTTTTGAAGTGGAAATGAGCAAGATTTATCGTAATCAAAGGTATCGTATTTGAGTATGAGCTCTTTGATTTCGCCAACAGATGGAGTATTGCGAACTCGCAAGGGGCGAAAACTTTTTCGATAAGTATATATTCAAAACAATCCAATTTTACTAGATCTCTATGTATCCATTGTTTAAAATAATTTTAAGAAAGACTTCGTACAAAACATGACTATAAAGTCAATACTACATTGCGTACTACATAAAATCTAATTCGTGAGTCCGAACACTTTTTTCACGAACACCTGCCTTGGCAATACAAACCAGGTACGAGAAGGATCGCACAAAAAAAGTAGAAAGGTGTCAGATCTCTCGGTACTAAAAGATAGACGCGGGTATAAAGAATCCGGCTTCTGAGCTGGATACTGCAGCAGCAGCAGGAGCTCGTCACGAAAGCAAAACGAGAGATCGAAAGCCAGGAGGCGCGCTATATAGGCAAGCACAAGAGGCGAGGAAGCAAAAAAAGTTGCAGACTCGAGCGGACGGTATTGAGATTCCTTGCATTTCTCCCTTGAGAAGAAAAGCTGGAAGCGACTCGACTTATCGGGTCCGTTTCTTCATTTGCAGCTTATATGTGTGTATGGCTTGTATATAAGGGTGTGGAGGAGAGAGAGGGGGAGGGAAGGGAGCGTGAGCTAGTGGAGCGCATTGAAAGCGTTAATGCTTCCTATCGAGATCGAGCCTGCACAATGCAGAAAAGGCAAAAGCTCGGGGCTCGCGCGCGTACTCCTGGGCTTTGAACCGAGGGAACGCAGGGATGGGAGAGGCGCGCAGGGCAGATAAGAAGATGCCAGGCTAAGTATAGTGCTACATGTTTTAATCCACTCTAAAGGTACACAGTCACACGTGTCTCAGACACTATAATAAAGTCTACGGACTGCTTAGGCCACGTAATATATTATTTTAAAGAGATGTGTTGTAAAAAATTTTTTGCATTGTCTCACTCTCGCAGGATAAAACATCCTCAGAAATACTTCGGCCTGCATTTTAATTTTTTTTTTTTCATCTTTTTCTTTTCGACATGAATAATTTTTTGAACGAATTATGTCATTATAATTTCATCGTCAACAGGGTTGTTATCAAGAAAAAAATTAATGTTTAACAAAGAAAAAGGTACGGGCAAGCATAATAAAAGGTTCTCTTAATTGCTTGATAGATAGCTGCTTACGAACAAACAGTCTGAATCCCTACTCACTTAGCTATACCGGGTCCAGGTACCAACGAGCAATCTGATGTAGCTTGTTTTAATAATTAAATGTACACGAGCTGAGAGAGAGAAAGAAAGTAGGGGGACGAGCTCGCACTGGGAGTCTTCGGTGTGTTAATCAGGAAGTTTAAATTACGTCTTCCTATTTTTTTTTTCAAAGGACTGTCAAGCAAGAAAAATATTTACGGGCGAGAGCAGCTAGCCTTTCTCCCTCCCCTGGACTGGCTCGCTTTCTTCTCCGTGCTCGTTGCGCGCTGCATTATTTCTCCCTCTCTCTCGATCTCTCTCTGTTTTCCGGCAGGTCTGCGCCTTGGCAAACGAGCAACTTTTCGATTCCAATCAAGCGTTTTATACAGGGATACAAGCGTATATAACGAACGTGTAGCGCACAGGCGCACACTATCTGCAGCTTTATACTGCGCTTGAAAACTAGACTGCGTACAGCCAGGGTCCGCTGGGTAAAAAGCTCGCGAGAGACTTCGGAATAAAGACGAATCGAGCTTTTTTTTAACTTCTCCATCCTCTCCTGAGAGTTCTCATAATTATACACGGAGCGCGCAAGATAATGAAATGCCATAACGTTTGTATTTATGCGATCAATGTCGTCGTAATTTTCCTACGGAATAGCTGCGTCGAGAACATTAAATCATTTTTAAATAGCACGCTAAATTCTGCGTTTCTCAAGCTTTCTCGTCGTGGCCCGGCAACAGCAGCAGCAGCTCTCGAGTTTTTATTTCGCTTCATGACGCGAGAGCTGCACAGCAGCGAATAAACGTCCGGCTAAATCCGCTATCGTCTATTTATTTCGCATATATACACGTTTGCGCATGCATATTATGTACATATTGTAAGCTCATGCGGTATGAGTTTTTGTTGCACAAGAGAGAGGGAGAGGAAGAGAAAAGCGCGCGGGGACGAAGTGGCGCACGAACCAGAGCGAGAGAGGATCGCGCAAGAAAAGCTGAAGGAGTCGTTAATCTCGAGCAAAAGCTCTACCCGCGCGCGCGCTTATATGTACACACTGGTTTATTCGCTACTCCTTCGCTTTGTCTCACGAGCCGAGAGCTTGGCTAGGGCCAAGAAGAAACGCAGTAGTAGCAGTGCAGCAGCAGCGACTGCAGCATGGAAGGAGGTTTGTATAAAGTCCAGGACCAGAGCCCAGTATTAGAGACGCGCAGATGTATATAGCGACGATGTGGGCCGCGAGCGAGTAAGCTCGAAGGGCTTAAGCCGCAACGTCGCTCGCGTCGTACTTGTCGCGCGCTTTTGGATTTGTACAGGGCACATGTGAGTCGATCCTCAAAATAGTTGTGTATAATTTACGACAGGTCCGGCTCTCGCGTGATATACTCGCGCAGGTAGATCCGGACTTAATCGCGTGTCGCAGTCGTACTCGGAGGGATTTCAACCCAGATTTTTCTCGTTCCTTTTTCGATCATCGTTGCATTATTGTAATGTACAGGTTCGCGTGTGACTGAATGCAAAATTTTTTACCGCATACTTGTGCGCAAGGCCGCAAGAATATATATCAGCGGTGGGTATAGAGCGTAAACGAGAATCTATGATAAATGTATAATGAGCGTTGGCTTTCCATTATTGTTGATCAAGAGAAGTGCTGGCGCGCGCGCACGAGCTCGTTGATTAAAATAAACGAGCGACGTGAAATACAAGAGCTGAAATCGCTATTCTACATGTGTAAAGTCCAACTATAGTTAGGAGAGCGAGAGAAGCTCGGGCTGAAAGCAGCTGCGGGGAAACTTGGTCGAAGCATTAAGCAAGTTAAATCAGAACATCTAGGCTGTGTGCCTGTGCGTAAATACTTGGCTGCGCGAAGCTGTGTACGTGTGTGCAGCACAGGACCTGCACACAAGCTTTGTGTACAAGCTCGAAAAGTTGCTTATTTCGATATATAGGAAATAGCCTCGGCGCGCGTATATATCGACGCAGCGGCTGTTTTCTCTGCCCGAACAACTTGTATACTCACTCACTTGCGCACTCACCCATACACCCATAGACTCACACTTACACACACCCATACAAATACACACACGCCTACAGGGTGCAGGAGGAATTTTCGCCCTCGTGGACGAAATGAGGAAAGTCGAATTACGAGAGGATATAAAAAAGTAGTTGAAAGATTTATATGAGAGATGGTCGTTGGGAGTCGTGCGCAAGCTGCCTTTACACTTCTAGCGCTGCTGTTGCTGCTGCCGCTGCCACTGTGCACCTCGACGTATTTTTATTTCCAAACTATCTCTCTCGATATTGCCCAGAGATTTTATTATTTTTTATTTCTTAATGCTAGAACATATTCGATTGATCAATATATTGTTCAAACATGTGCTCGTTCTATTTCTTTTCCTTCTTTCTCTCCATTCTCTCTCCTTGCGGATCATATCGTAGCTGTGTCTGCAATTTTTATGAAGTAGCTTTTTAGACGTTATCTTTATCCGAGCAACCATCACAAATTGAAGAATGAACGAACCGTATCTACACGCTTCTTTTTTTTTCTCAAAAATAAAATGGACACGGCTTTGACTCGATGAAGTAGAAGAAGAAGTAGAAGTTGGGGTAGAAGAAGGTGAAGAAGAAGGAAAAAGAAGGGATGGTAGAGAAACACTAAAGTCCTGGGCATAAGAATCCAAACGATGCCAAAGCTTAGAGCGTGCGGCTAGGCTTCATTAAGGGGATTATTCAATAATAAAACGAGCAAAAGGTAGAAAATTCTCGTATTCTAGGGTGACCGTCCAAGTTATTCCCTGTAGAGAGCACGAAGGAGAGGCAACGAGAGAATAAGAGATTGCGTTTGCCCTTACTGAGACTATATCTGTCTGTACATAAATTGGTTATTTATATACGATTACTTCAAAAAAGCATAGTAGCGGCCTCGCGTTAAACGATACCTATGCATTCTGAAATTTGACATCTCAATTGTTTTAATTGTTCTTATCATCATTAATAATGGCTTTCTTTTGTAAATAGTCATACGTTGCTGGACAGAAATGTGAGCTTTGTTTGTATGGTTCGTATTCGTTTGTATTCGTTTTATGGCTATCGTATTTTTACGACCACAAAGAAAAGCCATATTTTAAAAAGATGAATTCCACGTGAAAAAATAAATCCTAATTTATTTTTACTAAGCCAACCAATCGAAGGTGATAGTGAAAAATACATAACTGCTTTGTTAACCGATTTGATTTTGTGAAGGAGAAACCTCGAAAAATTCTCCTTCTCTTGGCATACCATACATGAGGTAGAAAAATCTTCAAAAAACAATATATATTTGTCGAAATCACTACGCAATTTTTTTGTCGGTTAAAAGTTTGAAAATACTGGATCATTACAAATGTTTTTTTTAAGGGTTTTGCAGACACCATACTTGAACTTAATTGGGATTAAGACCATCTGAATTCACCTAGAATAACGGTATAATTGTCTCGACGAACTTTAGGTGTACCCAGGATCTTCGAATTTCCCTGTGAAATTAGCATTGCAGACATATACTGCGTGGAATTATACATCTATACCGTACGCTCGAGCTTCGGACCTCCGGTAGATCGCCAAGGCTGATTGTCTGTGTGGTTTACTTTGCAACTTTCTACGATAGGCGGAAAAGGAAAATTCAAAAATGAAAATTTTACGTAAAAGTGATGTTTAACGAGCGGGTCGGCGGAAAGGTCAACGAAAAAGCCTATTTACGTAAAATTGATCTGATGAAAAGATCGATAAATGTATATTGGGCTCGAAAGAGGCGCTGGTCAGGGCGGCTACGAAATTACCCCGGTAGTGAATCGTTATTACTTTTTCAAGCAGTTTTAAGCTCATTAGCAAATTTGAGCACTGGCTAGACGTAGAAAGTTTTTTTTTCGAATGCTCAACTTTTAATTTCATCCCAATCTAGTTACACGATTTTGTATAAAACGCCAATTTGAACTTTTTCCGCAACTCGTTTCATCATCCACTGCTAGCTAGCTCGTCTTCGTCGTCCTTTTCGCCTCTCCGTTGAAAACTTCATTGGGTATAATATCGGCGAGCAAAAAAAATAGGGTCGAATGTAAAAAAAATGGAGTCCACTTCCTCGCCACTCTTGGACGTTCCTTTCAATTCGATCAAAAAATGTCCTTCGACTTACCATGTCGCGCAGCTGTACAACTGCTAGACGTGTGTGCGCGCGCGAACGATCGAGCCAGTAGGGGGCCGAGCAGCAGCAGCAGCAGCTTTTTTCTCTCGACTAGGCTCCGTCGTCGCACAGCTGACGCGCGAGTACGCGACGACGATTCATATACATCGTTGCCTGCACCGAATATGTATCTGGAGACAGAAACTCGAACCGAAACCGGAACGGCTAGCGCGCGCGAGCCAGAAAAGTGGAAGCAGCCTCCCGACGAATCGGAGCGAGGAGTATTGGCGAGCGGAAGAAGAAAAAATAGAATAAAATCTCTTTCGACGCAGCTGCTGTTACATTATGTTCACTGCCGCTGTTGCTATATGGCTTCACGGAAAAGTAAATGAAAAATCATGATGCATTGCGAAACTGGCAGCGCGAACAAATAGAGGTTGAAATGTGTCGATGGCTAACGAGCCGATAGTTTTTTGCCCTCGCCGCAGTAACGTTCTCCCTCATGGTCATTAAGTACCTCGAGCGCGCAACACACTCGGAACTCGCGAGTGAGCAGGCGCGCGCGCGCGCGCGCGAGTACAAAGAAAATAGCCTTGCCAAGACAAGCGAAGAGTCAGAAGAAGACGAAGCTCGTAGTAGCAGCAGCCGAGCAGGCGAGCGAACGCGATGGAAGTGAAGAAAAAAAAAAAGAAGAAACGAGGGAAAAAGAAAAAAAGGCACGCGCGCGAGTTAGTATACAGGGGCCTCGAGAAAGGCGAGAGCTGACATTAACAGAGGATGTACCGTGCTCTGTTCGCTATATACAAGTATAGCATAGAGCGCGCCTGCTAGCGTACGCGCCAAAGAAAATTGAGGAAAATGGAAAAGTGTCTAATGGACGTAGCAGCAGCTAGCGTAGCGCAGGCGCTGGCGTGTTACTGGGGCGCGCGCACACAAGACTCTCTTTCTCTCTCTCTCTCTCTCTCTCTGTCCGACAGCGGAGCGCGCAGCAACGCAGAAAGAGAGCGAGAAAGAAAACGAGTGGCAAAGTTATCTGTCTCTTTTTCTCTTTTTAACGTGGAAGAAGAAGAAGAAGAGGAGTTTCGACACTGAAGCAGCTCGCCAGTAGTAGTGGCAGCTTGCTCACAGGCTTTTACGGCTGAAAACTTGCAGATATGACGTTTGTTGTCCTGTTACATTTTTATTGGATTGTCGAGGGTGAGAGAGACTGTCTCGTCGAGAGGGGGAGATATTCCGGTAAGGGTCCGCGGCACTCTCAGCTTCGACACTTTATGCGGCGATGGAGCCTTATCAATAAAGAACGTGCGAGGTAATGGCGATTTTTCGCCCCACCTAATCCTCGTTTACGATGGCCACCACCGTCGCTTTGGCAAATGTTCCCATCCTTATATGAGCATCGTATAATAATGGAGCTCGTACGACTACTTTTTTACCGATGTTGGGTTTGGCGCTCTTGAGCTGCCCGCTATTTGTTTTCTCTTTACCATCAATATTGCCTCGTTTTACAAAACTGTTTAACTATAGCAGAGCAAGAGAGAGAGAGAGATTGAAGCCCCATTGGGTATGAAAATACTTTTTCTTTGCTCGGTCGCGCGTTGATGGGCAAAAGTTTTCACGTTGGACTTGTAGAGAGGGAGAGAAAGTCACTCGCTCGAGTAAAGCTTTATAATATTTATCGAATTATCCACTTCGGTCGCAGGTTAGAGTGCTGCTATTATCTTTTTTTTTTATTTTTTCTCCAAAACTTTTGGGCTATCATTATTGGGGGGCCATAACTTTATAATAGTTTCGGGACAGAATTTTGAATTCTGATAAATTCGGCTCGATGAGCCGAACAACTTGATTATCCTGTAGCTAGTACGTGTAGTGCCACGTTATAGCTCATCTGCTCGCGTCTATGTAACGTATATTTACGAGAGGCAGTAGTGTGCCTTATACATTCAAATATTAGTCAATTAACTCACGTTAAATCGTTCGCGCGCGCGCGCGTTACCACGTCGCTGTACTACACGCTGGGAGGCACTCTAATAAACAACGCGCGCGCGCGCCCATAGTCGGCTCTATACATAGGTATATAAATTATTGAGAACAAAAAGCACACACACACATATGATATTGTTTGCTCACGGAATTCAATCTCGCTGGATTTGGAGCGCCGGAGAGCTGCTGACCCGTCGGAGCTTCATACACAGCAAACCATCGCTCCCCCGTCCAGCAGTGTAGTCTGCAGGTCTGTGTACGAGTGTGTGTGTGTACACACGGTGAGCTTGCAAGCAAAACAAGCTTATTCATAATCCATCGAGTGCATATGGTGCCACTCACTGGCCAAAAGCACGTACATAACAAATCCCCGCGCATTTCGCATCTGATCCTGACGCTCGAGCTCGCTTGTAATGCAAAATTGACAAGACCTTGCGCGCAACCCTGGCCGCCCTTGTATATCTATACACACAACGGCTACACGTCGCTCGACTCGTTAAAGATCCAGAAACAGGCAGCCACTGCTACTGCTGCTGCTCGATGTAACCTACTGTGCATGTATATTGTAAATTTCTTACGCTTAACACTTGCCCAGAGCGAATAAGTTTAATGAAAAATAATCTCCGTCTAGCTCTTCGCAAGGAGAGACATATTAAAGTAGCATACTACTGCTTGTTCATTTTGGAGCGAAAAAAAAATGAACACAAATGAAATGTGTCGTTCCCGCGATGTAAGTAAGTACCATAACAAATCTCTCTCTCTCTCTGTTTTTCTTTTAAGCATTTTCTTTATGTAAAAAAGTTTTCACCTCGTATAAGCTTTACGAGGAAATTATTTTTTAAGTAAGTGTGATTTTCTTTTGAGAGCGCAAAAGTTTTTTCGTTTTGAAATTAAAAAACGGAAGTTTCGAAATGAGAAGTCATTGCTCTTGTGGATGGTAATAAGAATTTTTCCCCTGCTCGAGGCAAGTAGATTTGATTCTAACGCAATCTCACTCTTGATTCTGTGTGAAGCGGAACATTTTCTATGATCTCGTTGTGGGATTTCGTTGGTTTGCGCGCGCAAAAAGTGAACGAGCATGCAAGTCTTGAGATAAAAAAACTACCTCTTAACTATGATCGTGGATTGTGCTATTATTTGAAGAATATTTAATTAATTAAAGCGTTTTCATTATTTTGAAACTACGGTTTAATTTTTTATATCGGGTAGTGTATATATAAGTGTCGATAAAAGAGCAAAAGAAAAATTGAAAAAGAAACCAATTGAGACCTCGATTGGATTGGAATGCTCCTACATCTTAGTATGATTACTACAACGTGAATGACTTTGCTTTAGAAATCAAAATATAAAGGTATTAGCAGAATTTTTCTTTATATTTACCGAATGAAAGAAGAATAAGCCATTAAAAAATATTAAATTTGATGCCAATTTAATGTGAGATCAGACATTAAATTTATATTAACAAATACTGATTTTTATTTGCGACAGTTTCACATAAAATTTTTATTGAAAATTAATGTTTTTGTATTTATTGATTTATTTATCAAATTAATTTTAACTGTCACCGCTAGATGGCGAATAGTTTTATCTTTAAATCTGCAAATGACAAAGTAAAAATCATTCTATAGAAGTAAAAATGAAATAATGAAATTTGTTTGCAAATTTTTGTGTTTTCTCCTGTGAATTAAATAATTAGTTTAGGCAAAATACAATTTAAAACACAAACTTTGTGCATCAATCGACAAGACGAACTTGTCAGTCGCCATTTATTTTAGTAACGTTTTTCCTAGATTTTTCTAGACCTCCTCAGGATATAACCCAAACATTTTTTTTATATCTCACTCACCTGGTAACGAAAAACATTGACTAGGTTAAGAATACGGTTGTGATGTATTTTTAGTAGAAATGTACAACATTAAATAAAACAACTTGAAAATTAATGTAAGTGTATAGAATTTAATTCAACGTAATATGATTATTTAAATCACATTAATTTTAATGCTTTTACGGGAATATGAAGTGATCTACATGAAGAAAAATCGTTCTCTACTGTAAAATAAATATTAATGTAAATACTCGAATTTTTCTTGAATTCTCCTCAGTACATAAAACTCATTACTTATGATGCACACGACGCGATAAAGTATCTCGAATGAAATTTGAATTCTGCGAGTTTTATAATGCGCACGCAGGCCGTTTCAGGGAAAGGGTTGGATAGTGGTAGTACGAGTCCGAATATGGCGAGCGAGAGAAAAAGAGCTAGTTGCAGTATTGCAATGACCCACCTCCTCCTTCCCCCCAGTTTCCCCCTTTTTTCTCTCCCCCCGAAAACATTTTAACCGGTTTACACACGGTGGATTGAGCCGTTGCCAAAAAATATCGAAAATCTTTTGGCGTTCAACCAGAGAGCACTGTATAATTCTCTTCTTCTCTCTCTTCTTCTCCCTTCCCCTCTATATTCTTCTTTTTGTCTCTCCCACTCTCTTAATACTCTTATGTGTGCTTGCGTTTCTACTTCTGCGTGCTACGACTACTTTCTCTTAGCCTCGAACCCCTTCGCGCTTATATACGTGCGCGCGAGATGCTCCAGACCGACGTTTAAGCACGCAAATATAATATACCTATATATCGCACATATGCTGACTCTCGTTCTATCTCTCTTTTGCTGTTTTGCGTACACATAAAAAAAAAGAAGACGAAAGAGTAACGCTCGCTGCGTTTTACGAGATTCGATATAATACGAAGAGGAGATATTTCAAGGGAGAAGAAAATGTCACAAAGCCGAGTAGCAAAGCCCCGCTATTTAAATTTATGGGTCCGCGCGTCGCGGACGCTTGTCTTTCCCCACCCGAAAAACTAACCATCTCATGGTCCTCTCTTGTATTTACATAAAAGCGCGGGTGAGAGAGGAGAGGGAGGAAGGAGAGAAAAACATAGAAAGGCAAACTCCGGCGCGGCATATGACCTGCAGCAGGAGCAGCGCGCGAGAGTCTATGCTCTCCGGCATGCAGATAAAAAAAGTTACCGTGCGTCTGAGCGTAGCGCGCACTCGTACTACTACTAGCTCGAATAGCCGCGCGCGCGCGGTATCACAACCGGTTTTTACAGTTGAAATTCTGCCTGCTATATACGCTTCTCGCAGGCCTTTTTGTAGCCAGCTCCAACAGCTTCCCCACTCCTACACGGCTCTGGATACTTAGTAAGTTTGATCTGTCTTTATATCTCTTGGACTCGAGAGAGCGGGGCGCGCACGCGATGTTCGCCCCACCCCCGCTTTTTTCATCATTTTTATTGCTCGCTCGCTCGGCGTGGTGGTAAAGTTTTTTTGCGCAACTACCAACGTGAACTAAGTATGATCGTACCGAATACGCGCGTATCCCAAGCTGTCGATCGATCGGAACACGCCTCCCGAAATTTGCACGTCCGCGTGCTCGAGTATACGTTCGGGCTTCTCCCTTGTATACTCTTCTTGCCTGGGCGCAGTTGCAGGTACATTTTTTGCGCGACCGTGTGAAAAATTTTACTGCCGTTGGAGGTTTTTTCATGACTTTTATTCCCACCATTTGGTACGTATTGTTACTCGATGCTTACCAGAAATAGAATGAGAGAATAAGAAAGTGGGTGCGGGAAAAAGGAGACGCCTCTATTGCAGTGGCTTTTTAGTGACGATTTCCGTTTCTCAAACTGGAATGATCGCACACTCGCTGCTTGCCCTGACATTTCCACATTTTCTCGACGAAAATACGCAGCCTGCAAGTATCCAACGCTCGCGCAATATCGAACCATATGCAGCATATTTTTTGCTTCATACGTATGTACGTAGAAGCACGAGCAGAAAGATCTCTTGATTTTCGGAAAATTAAACGAACGCAACGTTTCTATATGAAAAGTTTGATACTACTACTCTGTTTAGCAACTACATACACAGACGAGCAGCAAGCGACTACCATATATAAACGCGAAAACGAATCAACGAGAGCTCGCTCCCGAGAATTGCGACGCGAACACGTAAAGGGGTAGTAGAGAAAGTAAGGGTAGCAAAAAAGTATAACGTGTTTGTGAGAGCTGCTCTTCTGCTCGAATTCCATCAGCTAGTGTATATGGCTTTGCTCGAGGCTCTCGTCGTCGTCGTCGTCGCCGACGAGTTTCGCGCGCGCTCGCACGAATTAGGTCAAGTAGCGTTTTGCGGTGTGTCCGAAGACTCGTCGAGCTGTATGTACGCGAGAAAGAGAGAGACAGGGAAGCACTCGGCTTGTAACGCGCCAACGAGCGTCAGCCACGAGCGCCAGCTATATACACGAGCGTGATCCATTGAATTTTCTCCTTGTCTACGCGATCTCGTCGAGCAACGGAGCAATGCAACGCGCTCACACTTGCTCTGACTCTGTGTGTGTTTCTCTTTTTCGATTATCTCACCCTTCTTTTTTCTTTCTTTCTTTTTTTCCCTCTTGCTTTCGTTTCGTCGACACCGAGCTTTGATAGAAGTTCGGCTCAACTGCACACAGAGAGCAGTCTCGAGTGGTCGTGTATGTGTGTGTGTGTGTTTTTTTTTTTTTTTTGGACGTGGGCAGAGTGAACTCTGCAGCCAGTGGCCCTTCGTGTGTGTGTGTGTGTGTGTGTGTGTTTTTTTTTTTTTTTTTTTTTTTTTTTTTTTTTTTTTTTTTTTTTTTTTTTTTTGGATGTATAACGGTGATTTATTTAGAAGAAAGAGAAAAAGGAGTTTACATTAAGTAGTAATGTAGCAGAAGAAAGAAAATAACAGATTAGTTTACATAGAGTATGTAGGTACATCCACGTCTATTTTTCCCTTTGTTCCATCCCCGCGGAAACCGCCGTTAGGCATTACTTCACGGGGATGGAGGGGTTGGCGTTTTGCGCTTCTTGGGGGCTTGGATGCGGTGGCGTCTTCTTCCAGCCGCATCGTCCGGTCATCACCTTCTGTCCATTCCTTCGTCTCTCAGTCTTATTACGACTGAGCAGGCGAAGGAAGCAACCGCGAGCCAGTTCGGCTCGCTCGCGAGCATGAGCCTGGTGGTGTTCTCCGGCGTCATGACCTCGTGGAGCAGGGAGTGTAGACTCTCTCTTTCCTCGCTGAACCTCGGGCATTGGTAAAACACATGCTCCGCGTTCTCGATGGATGAGGGGCAGACCGGGCATTGCGCGCTTTGATTGTGGTCGTAGCGTCGGCTATGGTGTTTGAAGAAGCCGTGCCCGGTCAAGAGCTGCGTGAGGTGGTAGTTCAGCTCTCCGTGCCTCCTCTCGATCCACACCCTGATGTTTGGGATCAGTCGATGCGTCCATCGGGCCTTCGTCGACCGGTCCCATGCTTCCTGCCACTTGCTTAGCGTTGCCAGGCGTTCCTCGTCCCCTGCGTTCTCTCGGCGTCGGCCGTAGAGTCGCGCTCGCTCGTCCGCAAGGAGGGCCAGCGGTGGTATGCCGGCAAGGACATATGTGGCCTCGTAGGAGACATGCGGCCGGCCTCCGATCACACGCAGGCAGGCTCGTCGGTGGGCTGACTCCGCCTGGCGTAAGTAGGCTCGCTTTTGCGCTGCTGTGCTCCAGATGGGGGCTCCATACAGGAGTATGGAGTCGACGACGTGGGCATACAGCTTGCGTCGGCTGNTGTGTGTGTGTGTGTGTGTGTGTGTGTGTGTGTGCAGTGTGTGTGTGTGTGTGTGTGTGATGTCGACCACCTACTGATTCGTACAAACGTTATCGCTACTTTTCGGGGTCTAAAAGTTTAAATAGCTTCGGATTGTTCGAAGCAATTTGTTTCAAAAATACCATACGCCATTTGATTTATTTGCTCGCTCTCGACCGGAGGGAGGATGTGGCGGGGGAGTAGCGACAACGACCCTCATAACACGTGTTTCCCAGGTCTGGTATAAAAGTGCGCAGCGGATAAGACCAGCGGCTTGGAGCTAGCTGTGTGCAGCAGTGGCTGCTAATTTTCGCGAAAGTTCGTGCAGTAGCTATAGAAGCAGCAGCAGCAGCAGCAGCAGCGGCGGCGGCGGCAGTGGCAACTCTCGAGCAACCAAAGCCACATTACCATCTGCGCCTCAAAAGTCTGAAAACAGCACACTCGGGGGCGACACGACTGCGCTCCGTACAGTCGCTCTATGCATTCGCGCGCGCGAAAGAGAGATAGAGAGTAAGAGAGCTTGAATCTTCTCTCGCAATTGCGGTCAAGGCTTAATTAATCGACAAGCGATCGCAGTGAGAGAAGAGCTCGGACGAACGTACGAACTACTCGATTGACTTTCCCAGCGAGCTCGAATTCGCAACGATCGGTCGATCGTCGCACAATGGCCCACGCTGGTTTGCCGCGACTCTTTTCATCTCGCCCAAGCTTTTCACTCGGTATACTCACTATTGCATACAGCCCACATCCACCACTCGCAAGTGCAGTTTAGAATGCAGAGCTCGGAGCAAAGAAGCCTCGGCTGAAATTATTTAAAGTTCGGCAATAAACGAATCACAATTTAATTACTTGTCCTGCGCCGCCGCTGGAGGCAAAGTGAAGAGCTCCGAAAGCGCCGAAAGTGCGACGTCGACGAGGCAGCGGCGGTCCATTAATCACCTTTCGGACGGCTATATGCGCGCGCGACTATAACTTATTAGCGTAGAATAGATGTTGAGTGCGGCTTACACACACACATACGCAGAAAGCCCACACAGATGTACGTGAACGCTCATCCAGCGTGTGTCAAAGAAATTAGTGTGAGAGCACGACTTTCGCCGCGAAGCAAACTACGACGACGACGGCGCGGCTACGCACACGGCTGCCATGTGATTCGCGGCGAGAACGGAGGCATTAAATCCCGCAGCTATTAAACAGAGATTTGTCCCACCCCCCTTATTTCCCAACGTCCAAAGGAAAAATATACGAGAGCGGAATATCCTATGTGCTAGCTCTGTGTGCGTTTGGGTGTGTATGTGTGTGTGTGTGTGTGTGTGTGTGTGTGTGTGTGTGTGTGCAGCAGCATTCAACTGCAGCGGCAGCATAGCTCGAGCGCGTCCTATCTCATTCGAGGCGGCAAAAGTGTTTTTAACGACTTTTATCGTGGTAATTTCTTCTCTCGGCTTATTTGTGTTTAGAGCGGCTGCCGCTGCTGCTGCAGAGCGAGGGAAAAGTTGTTTTATCTCTCTAAAGCCGCGGCTTATATATATATGAGTCAAGACTCGGCAGCCGAAATTGCTTATCGATACTGCATTTTAGTTTTGAGTAGTTTTACTAGACGTATACACTTAGATCAATGAAGGATGCTCGAGTCGGAGCAGTAGCAGCCAAGCGAGCTTCATGCGCAGGCATCAAACTAATACTCGCTATAATCTTCGGATATGCGCCGTGCCGCTCTTGGGCCATTATCATTTTGCTCACGTCTCTGCGTATGGATGTATATAATATTATATCGAGCGCTCGAGTCGCTGGGGACTCCATACATGTATATAGTGAACTGCGTGAGTCTTTCTGCACCGAGGATAGATTGGTGAACTGGACCTTTGACGAGGTATCGTTACTTCCAGCGCATACATTCGTATTAATGCTGAATCTTACTCAATCATCTGTCAGCAACAGCAGATTGAGCAACAACGTCTCGACCAACAACGTCTCGAGCAGCAGCATCTCGAACAACAGCGAGCATTGGATAACGCAGCAGGAGGAGTATAAGCTGCAGGAGGTCTAGTAGCGCCTCAACAACAGCAACATTTTCTGCAGTACAACCTTGGTGTCGCCGGCTTTGGTGCTCCTCAAGTCCATTGTGTTTCTGTTCGTCTACCGACTTTTTGGTTAGATAAACCTACTGTGTGGTTCGCACAAGCTGAAGCTCAGTTTGTCCTCGCCGGCATCACCACCGAACTTACTAAGAAAACCATTCACGAAGGCTTTTGTAGATATTTGAGGGTGATTTTTTAATAAACCAAGTGAATACGGGAAACATGAGTTAAAAGGAAGAAGTTATAAAAAAATATTCAAATTAATTAAAGAAAAATGATTTGAAAAAATTTTTTATTCATCTTAACAACACATAGGTACATATAATTGACTAGATAACTTTTCTACCAGCCATCCGAAAAAAAAATTAACGCGCACGTCTCCTTCATCCTCGTGGTAACGCGAGCGCACCGAACTTGAATTAAAAAACGTGAGTCTTTGATAAACATTTACCGAAGAAACGCTGGCTTGACTGACCTGCGATCACTGGTCCGCAACAATCCTAGTATTCCTAATATCCTGATTATAAGATTGAAACACATTTTTTAAGAGAAAAAAAAGTGAGCATGTGTGTACGTATTACTTTGAAAACGTTTGGTAGGCTCTATTATATATCAATGGAGTTATACGCTGCTACCGCAAGCAATTATAGCTTGAATTAACAAAAAAAAAACCAAATGTGCTATAAATTACGTAAACATATATACGTTTAATACATCGCTTGCTATATCTGCTAGAAGTAAACACTTTGTTCGTGCGCGATCATTAAAACGATCCTCGAGTGCGTATACGCATAAATCCAGTCTCTTATCCACCCAAGGGAAATCAAGATTTCCTCTTAAAGACGCATAGTCACTGCAAAGTCCCGAGCAGTTCTTGGTCACACTGTAGCGCACACATACACACACCCACCCACTTAGTTTTGCTCGAGCGCTACTTTGCCCCGGATATTTTTTACGGATCAGAGACAATATCCTGTGGACAAAGTCCTCTGGCATCGTTTTTGCCGACCCGCCTAGAAATTCACTTTTGTCAAAGTAGAAAAAAAAGCTCGATATCGCGGTGCAACGATCAAGTTTTCGGGCGTCTAGTGAATAGTATACAATTCAGTGTATATACTTGGTGATCCTCGCAATCAATCGGCGCAAAATAATCGTGGCTTCTCGAGCAGAACATTTGCGTTAGACAAGAATATGCACGTCTTTCGACAACGCGGCGAGACTATGCGCATACAAAGCCCACAAATGTTACGTAAGCCATGCACACGCACACGCACACCTGTACACTCTCGTGTACGTTGCTCTACACCTTCCACAAGCACACGGCGGGCACTCGTACCCGCACACGCAGCTACTCGTATCGGTGCTAGCAAGTTCTCTGATGCAATTACACAGAAGCTCTCGCAAGCTCGTGCACGTGAACACATAGAGCGAACAGTTCGAGCGCGTTGCAACTATTTCAAATATCGCAGCTTCTTGTGCAGCTTTGCTGCGTTGAGTACTTTGATGTATGTATGGGGCTATCGAGTGCGGGAGTGTGCTACGTACTAGCGATCTGTACCACTAACTTAGAGCTTTGGCCTCGCACTTTCCTTGCGGCTGCTGCCGCGTTACATTGGGTTAGCACGCGTTCAAATCCGTCCTAGAGAGGACATATATCCGAAGGTGTTTGATGTAGTGTAACAGCATCCCTTCGAACCAAAGCCTATTGCAATTGTATCGTTTCTAGCTTTACTGGAGTGTACCACACCGTTTACGCTCGAATTTTTCCCTCGCACGTGCGCGTAAAGCTTTGATGATCCTATTTCGCAAGTATAGGCCTGAAGAAGAGTACCACGCGCGCGCGCGCGCGTTCATAAATATAAAGTGCACAGCTCCTCTACTACGTGCTGCGTCTAAATAAGTACGCGTGTAATCCAGTCTCAAAGTAAAAAACGAACGCATTACAGTGCACACTCGTACTTATACGTTATATAATTTAAGTAGCTTCAAACTTTAATTTCTCTTTTTTGAAATTTCAATTTAGTCAGCAGTAGAGCAATAGCTGGTGCAGCATCAACTGCCGTAGCGGCAGCACTAGTAGTAGTAGCAACATCATATAAGAGAGAAAAAGAGAGAGAGAGAGCGGAAGAGCTGTGAGTAAAAGTAGCCGAGGAGAATTTCGTCGTGTATTCGCGCCTGTGTTTATATACACATATATATTCGGTATGAGCTGCGCAGCAGCATCACCAGTGGAAGAGAAAGAGAGAGAGAGAGATTTAGCGAGCTAACATATAGGAATTCTAATGAATTTTCCAGGCGGCCGGAAATTAAAGTATACGAGTCCTGTGGCTCGTAAGCCTTTAATTATATGCATCCGCGGATACGTTGCCTACCCACACACTTATACACTAACACATATAGAGACTCATACGTGCGCAAGCGCACGTAGATACGTATATAACGCTCATTTATTATACGCTTCTTGCAGTTATGTGTCTATATGCTGCCTAGAGGGAAAGAGAAAGAGAGAGGGAACTGCAGAGGAGGCCATCACCAGCAAAGCGTCCCGAGCCACACAAACACACTCGTGTGCACATGTCCTGGAATATTTAACAGCCTGTTAGAGGCCGATTTCTGCTCTCTGCGCCGTATACGTACCACCGCACAGCCTGCATTTTCCTGATTAAATAATATTCGACTCTCCAATAGATGTTTATTGGCGCGAAGCTTAAACTACAGCTGCGCCTCGTCGCGGTCAGGGGGTCGACTATATGTATACCCTATATGTGCAATGCGATCGGGGCTGGTCTCCCGGCTTCATTTCGAATTCGGTCACGTATTCAAGCTGTTCAGCCATGCACACGCGTGAAAATCTTACTCTTTCTTTTTTTATTTTCGCGGCCTCTTTCGAGGCTTGGGTACAGGACAATCGAGTATTTCCCCGGATATGGCTCGAGCTCGTTATCATTATCACTCGGTATTATAATATCACAGTTGAACGATCGCGTGGAGCTTGCGCACTTAATGAAGCCGCAGCGCAGTTGCATGCAGCCGCGGCAAAAGAAAAGGATTTTCACGTGCACAGCTCGAGCTCGTGAGCTAGAGAGAGAAAAAAAAGTTAGCTCAAGAGTGAGTGAGGGCAAGAGAGAAAGAGAGAGAAAGACGTAGGAAAAAAGAAAGAGCGAGAGAGAGATAGAGTGGGATGGAGTCGTTTGGAGCGACCGCATGCACAGCTCTAGAATACGTGAGTGTGTCTCAACCCTGGGAAAAAAGACATTAGAGGGGCGGCTACCTCGCTATGCGTGTAACACTACCACTACTGCTGCTGCTTCTCGAGTATTTTTTTTTTGCCTTACTAGTAGTCGTCTTCCACTTGGACATCTCATATTTCGCGACTGCTGTTGCTGCTGCCGTTGCTGCTGCTCTTTACGCTGCCACGCGTGTGCCCGTTGAAAAGTTCCAAGTGTCCAGAAGTGGTGAGCTTTATAATATAACGTTCGCGCTTCCACACACGTATGGTTCTTTTTTTCTACTGGGGCATCTCGATACGAGTGTGGGAGAGTTTAGGGTATGCGGACGGTTTGATGGGAAGGCCATCTGATTTGAATATTCAAAATAATAAACAGCCATAAATACGGTACCCAAGTGAAATTTATTAATTATTTTGATTCTAGAGATTCTTCGCCAGCTCACTTTCTGGGATCATCAGGATAGAAAATTTTTGAATATAACCAAGAAAGAAAGGAAAGCAGCAAGGATATAATTTAACTTATTAAGTGCTTGATATGATACTTTTCAAAAGATCGCTTCATCAATTTCGATTATTCGTCAGGTTGAAAGAAGAGCCGAATGATGCTTGGCCAAATGTCAACTAGTATTTTTGTGGTGATACATATTTACTAAACTCAACTATTTTCTTTATGGGAATTACAATCTTCGTTATATGCCACCTAGCGGTGACATGTCTAACCTTCACACGTTCATCAAAATGTAACACATATGTTTTGTTTTTTAGAATTACACTGGTAGTTTTGATAAAATACTTTTTATACATTAATATTTTTACATTTCTTTATCGTGCGCGAGTATGCAGAGAAAAGGAGATGATTTTCTCCAAAAATTTTTAAACCAGAAGATTTGGTCAGCGAAAATTTTACTATCACAATCGTAGTAATCAATGATACATGAAAGATTTGTTTCAAGATATTTGAACCTAATGTAGACTTCTACAACCACATAAGTATACCGATTTACAACATTTAATCACCGTTCAACGAGCTTCCACAAACCAGTTGTCTACGATTCAAAAGCTATCATGTTATCATGATCTAAAAAACTCGTGCTCAATTGGAGATGGCGCCACCACACAAGTTCCAATGACCAATCAAAAAAAATTGTATCGCGATGACGCGATCAGGCCATCAAATTTTTAAGAGAAAAAAAAGGAGCGAGTATATGCGCTCGCACCCCCCGCGCCTGTTCGTGCCGTTCCTCCATGCTGCTGACTCTGCTGCGAACTGCCATATTATATATGCCGCTAAACGAGCAGCTGTACGCGTATACATACCATAGCACATACACCAACGGAAAATGTGTAATGCGAGCATGAAATATTTTTCGAAGAGTTATTATACGCGTGTGCAGCTGCACATATCCGCGTGCACGTATATATATGGAGCTTGTACATAAAAGTTCGTGCTTGCGTTGATTTTCAGCCTCTTTTCTATCTTGCTATATCATCATCGTTATCCATCGTCATTATTATCGTTACTCTTGCATAAATATTATACTGTGCGTATGTATTGCGCTCGAAAGCTCACCAAGCTCGCACGCCCGCGCGTGCCAGAGAGAAAGAGAAAGAGAGAGAGAGAGATTTGATTTGATTTGATTTTATTGTTGATTCGGACCTCGGGGTAGTACCCCATGTGGCCCACATAGATAATATGTACAGTTGAGTTTATAATTTGGTAAAGCGAAGAAAAAGTTTTTTACAATAGAATATATTTAATAATGAGACATTTCTTCGAGTTCTTCATGCTCTCTCAGTGGAGGAGGGCAGTCCGCGCTCCAGTGCCGGAGGGACAAGTACCAGACCCTCCGCCAAGCAGCGGTCGGTCCATTCAGCTCTGTCCAGTGATAAAAAGTGGTCGTAGAGTGAGGCTCTGTGGTCACAGGTGATGTCGGTGAAATCGATCACGAAAGGCAGCTCGTTCAAGATCCGTGAGGCCGTGATGACGAACGATCGGTTCATTGCGGCCGTTCTAGGGGCAGTGTAGAATAGCGGTGGTGCTCGGCGTCGGGCAGAGCGAGAGAGAGAGAGAGAGAGAGAGAGAGAGAAAGCATTTATACGTGCCTGTACCTTACCTAATAATAATCTTATATACGTATATAGTGCGGCGAAATTTCACAAAAGTTCGAAAAAAAATGTAACCCGAGAGTCTTTTGTTCGATATTACATTCCTGCAGTAGTGCGTTTGTACTACGCACTATATGCTGTCTCAATCTTTCTCTTCTTGTTCGAAGCTCTCGAGCTTTTATTCTCTCTTTCTCTGTGCATCCTCTCTGAGAAGAAACGGCTTCTTCATCTTAGTAGTTAAGGTTTTACCTAGGTTCTTCGCTCTCCTAGTCTTTTTTTTGCGTCGCAGTAGCTCGGAGCTCGGTGCACGTTTTGTCTACCAGCGACGAGGTGCAGGCTTATTGTGTTCCCGAAAATTGCCAGGGAAAGCCTTTCGAGAATCTATCAGAAATGTAATAGGCCTGTGTGGCTGTGTATGCAAAAGAGCTCGCGAAGGAGCAAAAAAATGAAAGTCGACCCGGAGACGAGAAAGAGAGAGAGAGAGAGAGAGAGTCAAGATTGCGGCCGCGCGGATACTTTTATGAGCTACTTGCTTGTGCTCGCTTGTTTTCCCAGTTTATCTGCACACACTCGACTGGGATGGCAAAGAAAAACCTCTAATGTTGATGAAATCTTCCTCAGCTGCTACCACACAGCTATCTTTCTCTCGCAGTCTTAACCTGCTTCTTTTTTGCTCCTCATACACCTACGTACCTAGCTACACGTGAGCGCATTGTCACGCAGCACGCTGTTGGCTCGTTTTTCTCCTCTTCTGCTACGACGACGCTCCTTCTTCTTGCCGACGCAATGGCACATAAGAGGATTTGTCGCATAAATATGAAGAAACGTTTAAGCTCGAGTCTGCAATGTATCACTACGTGTGAGCTACGCGAGGGCGTGCACGCGCGATATACACACGGGCGACCGGGATATATATTTTTTCTCCGTCCCGTTCACATTATAGCGTTCGCAGCTCGCGCGCTCGTGGCGGCGCTTCTTCTTTTTGACTCGGCTGAAAAATTTTGTTGCTCAAGCTGCTGCTGCTACTGCACACGCACGAGCTGCTATACTGCTACTGCTGGTGCTACTGCGACGTGGCAAACTGTGTGCAAAAGGCTCCTGCTTGCCTGCCTGCCTGACTGCCTGCCTGCTAGCAGGATTTATGTCTCAAGTGGATACTCCATCACGATGGAGAGTGAGCGTATAATACACCGGGGCTATGTGTCGTATTCGCACATCGTTTCATGCTTTTCATTATTGTCGTAGGCGCCCGTTAGTTTTCATAACGACGACGAAATATTTTATACGAGGTTAACTCTTCTTCTTCTTCTACTTTTTTTCAATTTTATTTCCACTCGTTTGTGTTTATCATCAAGTGTATACAAAAGATGGTTAATTATATTTATGAAAGAATCGCGTTTTATATAGTGTGCGCTCTCGTAAAGCTGCCCAGAGCAGCAGCTACTCCTGTCTTCAAAAGAAATACCTCAGTCGTATTTGGCTCGAGCTTTATGGATGAGAAAATGCGATAAAAAGTTTTGTTGTCATTATTATACGTTTAATATCGGCAACTTTTACCCTCGTTCTCTCAGAGCTACTCCGCCTCACAGCCCTATTGTTCAGCGTTATAGTCGATGATTAAAAGACACAAGTGGCCTCTTCAATCGAGAAATAAGAGAAACGAGGGGATAGGTAAGGGAATAAAAGAGCGAAATTTAAAAAATGAAAAATATTTAAAAGTGATTTACGCACATTTCTGCCGCGATCCAAGCGCGTGCGTACATTGGCAATAATAGAAAACAGGCTCGCGGCGCGAGAACAAAAGTGAATTTTACAGTCACACATGCACGCTCCCTCGCGCTCGCGCGCGCGCGTATATCCGCATCAATTTAAATATGCATATACACAAAAACGATGCTAGCTTCACACACAAAAGTCCAATCAGAAGGCATCAGAAAAATATCGACAACGCAATTATCGCTCGTTCAATTTGCGTTGGCAATTTCTGCATCATGCGCGCAGCTGCAGGTGTGCGCCGCGCTTATTTTATCTCTCTTTTTCTCTCTCTGGCTCTCTTCACTGGCCCCTCCGCAACCGCGTGCATATGGCTGGTGTAAAATTTACCTTCCGTCCGACGTGCATTTATAAACCGGCAAATTTCAATGGATGGTCTCTGCTTCTGCTCTCTTAGGCTACACACACAAACATACATGGATGCGAATACACATACACGAATAATGAGACGCGTAATTGATTCTGACCTAGATGCGCTGCAGCAACAACAGCAAAAGCAGATTTACTTTTTTTCTCGCGTCGCTTGAACATACATACATATCTAGAGCCGGGCCATTCACGATACCGTAGCATACACACAAGGCTGTTATAATTAATAGGGGAAAACTCGCGAGCTTATTGCAACTAGTCGCGCTCAACTTTGCTGAACGGATTCTCGTTCTTATTATGCTTTTTTCTTTGCATAATTCGATTTCGGTGTGTCAGATAAAGCATATAATGGACTTTTATGTGTTTTTATTGTTGAAAAGAAAAGAGAGGAAGCAGAGAGAGAGAGAGAGAGAGGGAGAGAGAATAAGAGTGGTAAAGTAGCGTATATAACGAAAGAGCGAAAGGGAGAGAAAACTAGTGCGCGAGCGAGCGAGCGGCAGAGGAGGAGTAAAATAGATGATAATGGGCTATTGTTAAATTCAGAGTGGAGTATCGTGCGAACGATGAGTAGACGAATGTTGTATAACATAATATTCTGAACGAGCTATTTTCGGATAATGAGTAAGTATGCTAATGCTGTCTATAATGTTTTTTCCCTTTTTTTTTAACGAAAAGTTCAACGACCGTGGAGCAGTATAATATATAATTATAAAGACGGTGGAGGAGAACTCATAAAGGAGAAGCTTTAGTATTGGAAGTCTTGATTTTAAACCTTTGCAAGTGCTTTTACGCTACCAATAAATGTTCGTTTGAATTAAAAATTCGATTTTGAAAAAGTTATACAAGCTGAGAATCGCAATAATTAACCATGAGTACTCTGCAGATAGCAGCAGCTACATATAGTGCGACAACTAACAAAATTCTTTATACGAATATTATATAATATATATCGCACTGTCGACTCGCGCGTCAAGATAGGCATCTTTCTTGATTGTATAAAAGGCATTTTCCACGCCCAGCAATAACAGCATTTAGCTTATTTCTTTTTAACAGGTTCGGTCGAGATTGCTCGGGCGTCGTACGGACACGTAATAATATAAGGTTTTGCGCTCGAGCAGGAATTCGTTTTGTATTTAATATGCCCTAACAAGTAGCAGCTCTATACTTTCTCCCTCTCTCGCTCGCCGTACGCTCACTCACTCTCCTGAGGCGGATAACTGGGGCAATTATACTCACGCGATGTAGCGAAACTCGTTCATATTTATGAGGCAGCTCCAATTCATTTTATCGCAGTTAGCGCTCGCGCGTGCAGCATCGTCGAAAGGGTATGTATGGAAAAAGGGCGGCTAAGGGTGATGAGAGTTCGATCAAAGCTGTATGCTGGGGCGCGCGCAAATCATGACCCGTTTCTGTAGACATCGGAAGAGGTCTATAATATAAAAATCGTGCGTATTTTTTTTTTGCTCGTCCGCAATAAGCTTTCGCAACACGCTTATGCGCGTGGCTCATATTTTATCGAAGTGGAACTACTTCAGACGCATTGGATATCGATTCAACCCGTAAAAATCAAGCAATTGATGATCGTAAGTGTTGTGCACTTAGGTGCGTCGATAATTACTTCGCGAATTGGCCGGTGCTCGACCGATCTAAGAATCGCTCTCTTCTGGTGTGGTGAGTACCACGAGGAACTATTGCTCAGAGCTCATGACCTCTCTGTGTTGATTTATACATGCACACACAAATTATTTATAGTTTTATGTTTTTATGAATAAATATAATGATTAATGGGCCAAAATTCATTTCGTAATAAGATTTATCATTATCAAACGTGTTCAATTTCTTTTGTCAAGGAGTTGTCAAAGAGCTTGTTGATTATGTCAACAGACGGAGAAAACTTGCAAGTGGCAAAAAAAATCTCATTTAGTATATCTAAACTTCACTTAAATTATCAGACTGAATTTACAATACATATACATCTATGTGCGCGAATAAGTCTCAAGAGACTGCTGCATCTTAACGCGCGCGCAGAACATTATACGTGCGAAATTGCCGCGCTTTATCAAATCCTAAAATGGAATCAATATCAGCGGAACGTTTATTACCGTGCGGCGAATCGATTTATAACTCGGACCGACGCTGAAGTACGTGCAAATACGCGCGCCTCTTCCTAGCTCATCTTGAGACGAGCTCGCACACTATACATGACTACATAGCATAATACAAAGGTCTATTTCTCAGCTCAGCGGTGAACGAGCCGCGCATATATATATCTATATGTTATATGGCCCGAGACTCGGAGGCTGATCTGGCTTGATAGCAGTACGTGATGGAGCATTATTGGAATCGCTGGACCAGCCCGCGCCTCGAGAAATTGTAAGAGAGGGAGAGGGGGAGGAAGAGAGAGAGAGAGAGAAAAGGGTTACGAGGGCGGAGAGAGGTGTGCAGCGAGAAATCGAAATGTCCGGTGCAGAGCGCGTAATTACCATGGAATGAAGCTGCTGCTGCAATGCTGCTATGCTGCTATGCTACCGAATGAGAGCGAGAAGGAGAGCAAGAGAGAAAGAGAGAGAGAAATAGTTCTATGAGCTAGCCGAGCGAGCGAACGGCGAGAAAGAAATGGAATATGAAATGTGCGCTCGCTGAGAAAAGGAAGCAGGAAACAAATAAGCTGTATCCGTATCCGAATGTCTTTCGCAGAGCCAAATGCTTTTTCTTTCTGCTCTTGGCACAATTATTATATCTTTTGTTACGATATCATTGTATATTTCATGCGATGCACGAGTCTGGCTATGTGTATCTGTGATTTTCTGTGTGCGTACACGTGCAGAACGTGTGGCCAGACTACTTATTAGAAATTTCTACTCGATATAAAAAATGAAATAAAAACCTGTTAAAGCTCGATGATCCGACGGATACAAAGCAAGTTGCGCGTCGTTTTGACGATCCCCCTATAGCTGTCCAAGAAATAATCTATGCAAAAGAGAAAATAGTTCGGAGTGGCTGCAGCCTACATGCACAAAGAACCGGTAAAAGTCCGCACTGAGGCACTAACACTGTACTATATTAATACTGTATTCGTGAATTGAAATCCATGAATTCTCGAGAGATAGAGAGAGCATCGATCGCATCGACCTATACCTATATATACATGCGCAGAGCCATTGCATCAATCTTTAAATGTACAGATAAACGTATTCTCCCAAAGCCGGATGGGCCGTGGTTGGGTCACTCGCACGCGGATTTTCTCTTTTAGCTTCAGCACGCACCTATGTGTCTTTGAAGCAGGATTAAAAACGCAAAAGTGAATCATGCGTGAGTACAAGGGCGCATTCTGCACGATTTTGAATAATTTTCGATTGCGTGCCAGCTCGTTTATACGCTTGAGCGGGCATCCTCTCGCGTTGCGAATCCTTGAATTAATCTCGTTTAAATTAAAAGAAAAAAAAAGAAAAAAAACAATATAGCTCCGATCATGACGCTTTTCACCGCATCTTTTATTTTTATCGTAGGTGAAAATAGAAAATAAAAAAATCTATGAATATTCCGTCATCCACGGCGTGTACACGATAGAGCACGCATTTGGTCACCACGCTGCTGCCATCGGTCAGTTTTCTATGCCGCTTTTGGTTTACCATAGGTTGATATGAATAAATGCAGCGAGTCAAAAAAAAGGATAGAACGATCGAATCCAGTTGAATTCGGAGTAACAATCACACGCTAAGAATTCGATCCGTGTCCTTTCAATATTTTGACGTACTTTGCGCCGCGCGTAAACATGCGAATAAACTCGATGAGGCAAAGGTAGTTTATAAATATCTGTGCGCAATTGTGCCATCGATCCCGAAGCTCGCAGAAGATACGATTTTTAATAATGCCCTGCTCTAAAATAAATTTAACTGAAAGATGAACAGCTTGAAAAGTACTGGGATCGACTTTTTTCTCCGTGGTATTCTTTTCCACGGCTGCTGTTTAAATCTAGATTTCAAAGTTAAATAAAAGATCGAGCTTTTTTGCTCTCTCTCCAGGGATTAAAGTTTGCCTTGCCAAAAGAAATCTATATATATACAGGACGTACTGGATGAAATTTAAAAACAAACTTTTCGCAAAGTATCGTTGACAGCAGACGGTTGATTTGGTGTAAAAATTGATTTGAGCAGAAAAAAAGAAGGAAGTATCTCACTCTCGTACGCATATAATTTTCGGTCGTGTGCTGCGAGAACGAGAGAGAGAGAAGCGATTCCGCCAATTATATGCTTGCCTCAGTGAAAAAAAACAGAACAAAATAAAAGAACCCAAAGTACGTAGTTCGACGGTTTTTTATACTTGGCTAAAAGTTGATTCAAAGAGTTTGTCGAGGGTGAAATACGAATGGACTCTCAAGTGGATGTGATAAATGCCTCTCTTCTCCAGGCGCTGTTTCTATACATAGCAACCTCTTTTTTCCCCCTCCACTCTTTCTCTCTCTCTCCCTTCGACCCGTGTGCATTAAGAAGCCTGTCGATTGGGACTGCAAAGTATATGGTGGAAATTGTTTGACGAACTTTCAGCGGCTTACACGCCGAGCTTTTCGTTAATGAAGCTCGTAAATAAATTACCAGCGCGCCTTTATCCTTTGATATTTCTATTGAAACTTGATTATTGAAACTTGATTATTAAAAGAAGTATATTGGAAGACTCATAATGGGAATTTTTTAAGTTGCAATTATTAAGTTGGCAAAAAAGCCCGCCTGGAATAAAGCACACAAGAATGACACAGCCATTTCTTCGAGGCTCGAGAAGGTGACTCTCTTTTTAGCACTGCTCGCACAGCGATAACGATAAGCTCGCATTGAACGTACTCGAGCCTCGCGCACTGCATCACGAGAAAGAAAGAGAGAAAGAGAGAGAGGCAGACAGGGATATAGAGAAAAAGTGGGAAGAGAGAGAAAAAGAGAGACAGAGGAGTGTGCAGTTAGCGAAAAAGAGAAACGAACTTGAAAAGCCATGGGTAGTAGGTAGTACGTACTAGTAGTAGTAGCAGCAGCGCGAGCTCTCGCGCGCGCGTTACGCGAAGCGAGGCAGTGCGTCCGTGCCACGTGAACGATGACCCTGTTTCCGAGCTTTTCTATCGCGAGCCGTACAGTCAGACATTCCCGGAGAGAGAAGGAACTTCAACAGTGCTTAAAAAGAATGAAAACCTACTCTCCGCGCAGCGATATTTCCTCGCAAGAGCGCCCGTTCCTTTTTTTTCTTACTTTGCTTCTCTACATCTATACTGTGGAGGGTGTACAGTAGCTGGTGTATACGTCGACAGGAAAAAAATCTTTCAACCTCTCACCCTCCACCACCACCAACCTTGGCTCCCTCTCTCTTTCTCTCTCTCTCTCTCGTACTCTCTTGTTTTCCCCGGCGAAATACCTGCGTATTATTTTCCCCTACATATATAGCGCGAATAATAATTCTAACGTCATTGTGTGCTCTCAAAATGTGAGTACAGGGCCTCGAACAAAGAGTATAATCGTATACGCGAAAAAGAGCCATTAATTTCTCAGGGCCCCGTTTCAATGGTGGCGCTCGTGGGGCCGAGAGTTAGAGGGTAGGGATAGTGTTACTTTATATGTACGTGCAACGCCGAGCCATAAATCGCCGGATGGATTTTTTGCAATAGCCGCGCATACACGTGTGTATATGTGTGTGCTCATTACTGGCGCTCGAGGCAGCTACACACACAAATATATGAGTTCGCTAGCATGGCTGCTGTGCTGCGAGCGCGCGTTTTAACGTCTGTAACGAGAGAGAAAGGAATTTCGCCGATAAACGCACGCTGTTGGTTGCTCGAGTTAAGCACGTGCTCCCGAGCTTTTATATCATTATGCTCAGGAATGCACCAAATTTGCGCGCGAGCGAGCGATAGCTGCTGCGCAACACACAGACGAGATGATGCCAGCAGCAGGATGGTGCTGCTGCACGAGGCGCGCTCTGAGAGAAAAATCGAAATCCATTCGAACGCCAACATTGTAAATTATCACGTGCGCACGGGGGATGTTGGTGTAACGAAATGAATGAATTCCTCGTATATAAAGGCTTGTAAATAATTATACTCGTTGTAAATGTAAGCTTGTGCGCGGGCTCGAGCTCTGATTAAATATTGTGTCGGACTGCACACGTGAGCGCGAATTGAAAATAGGTCACTATCGCTGACGTGAAAGATTCAATGGCAAAGGAAGTGCGCGAGGACATGATTCTCCCTTTTTTCCAGTTTTATTTTTTTATCAGTTACCTCGCGATAGTACCGCAATACGTAAATATCTGTCGATACCGAGTTGTGTAATAGAGGAGCGTATGTGTATGTGTACTATGTTGCGCAAGGACTCGATTCGAAAACCAAGGTACGGCAGCGTGGTAGTGGTAGCGGTAGCGGCGTGGCAAGTACTTCATTTGAATAGCGGGGCCTGGCGTGAAAAGCTCTCTCTGCAGCAGCAGCAGCAACTCTCGTTTTTGTCCCAACATGCACGAAGCCGAACTGATATAAGCATTGGATTTATAGAAGCTGCGGCACAAATGCGAGTGTGTGTACGTGGATAGTAGTATATACGCGCGCGCGCTAGCGACCAACGGATCGTAAAGCGTGTCGCGTTTCCGAAAATCGTAAAAAGCTGCTGCTGCTGCTGCTGCTACTACTGCCATGCATATACATATACCCGCGCGCGCGTTGTGTATACCCACTGTGCGGTGTCATTAAATGCTTTTGCGGATTGCATCGTGCCGTGCATGCACACACCAGCTCCCGGAGCAAACACCCGCGCGCCCACAGTCTTATAACCAGCGCAAGCACACGATATGTATGTACGCATACATGCGCGATGCAGCTCTGCAGTGTGGCATTCATCTTTACAAAATTCAGTCGCGTTCTGTCGCACGCTATATAGCCTCGACTCTCGATAGCCTCTTTAAAAATAGTTATATATATACCCTGCACACTGCACAAATATATACGTGTACGTGCATATACATACTCGGTGGTGCAGAGCGTGTGCACGAGCTTGCACGGCGCAGCAGCAACAGCTCTGACACATGCACACACACGTAACGTAACGCGTGCGCGAGCTCACACGGCTCGGCTCGTAGATCATGCGATAAATCCTAAAATTGACATGGCCTGACGCGAGTAAAGAAGCGTACACTAGGCAGCCTGACAGAGGGATATAGACTAGCCCGAAAAGAGAGTGAGTGTGTGGTGAAGAAAGAGCAAAAAAGGTCTTTGCTGCCAAAGCTGCAACCTCATTTTCTGGTATATTACACGCGAGTGGCTAGTAGTGCTGCTGCAAGCTCGCGAAGGAAATATTGAAGAGAAAGAAAGAGATAGTAAGAGGGTGAGAGGGAAAATTTTTATAGACTAAAAATTTGCCTCGAGCTTGCATATAATACACGTACGTACATCGCCTTATCCACCATTTTTTAACGTGACAGCTTCAATCGTCCGAGTCGTTGGCATCGTGTTCTCTTTATTTGGTACACATGACGCTTTAGATCGTTTACTGTTCAACTCGTGATATACATGAACTTCGAGCGAATACTTTATGAATTCATTATATTATACATCGCTAGGTAAAAATCGATTCACGCGAGTGCGTGTCAATAATCAAAGCGTAGGTACGGACTGCGAGCAAATCGAATATAGCAGCAGCTCGAGTACCTGCAGCTACACAGCATAGCATAGCTCGGGCTGCACAATTGCATCAAATCCCAATGAAACAATGAGGTATTGTAAATGGAGTTTCGAAATCATGGTCTGTCACCGCAGCAGCAGCAGCTAGCACTGTAGCGCGCGCGCCTAGCCTGTATCACGCACGCATGCGTAATATACCAACACACACCCGAGCGCACGCAAGTAGTAACGACAATAATAATAACAAGGATTACCAGTGCGCAGCGCAGTGGCACAGCGACTACAACAACGATAACAACAACAACAAGAGCGACAGCGCCAGCAGTAGCAGCAACGACGGCGACAACGACGACAACGACTGTATAACAGCAACAAAGGCAATTAAGCTTTTAATCGATCCATCTCAGCAGCAAATTTCTATTCCCCAAAGCACGACGGCGTACACGCACTACGTAGTAAAGCTTTTGTTTTGTGCGTGCGGAGCGACAACGATTGAAATTTCACCAGGCCCCGAGATATATACTTGCAGTGCGTGTATGTGTGGATGTGTGGGCGCGAGCTCACTGCGCTGCGTTGTTTGTATGCTAATGCCCCCGCTGCACGTATATTATAGGAGCAGGCCAAAGTACGACGCTCGCCGTGGCCACGGCCCGGCGTCAATCGATCTGTTTACGTACACCACGCAGACGAGAGTTTGACCAGCAAGCTCGACTACTCCCCTTGCTCCACCTAACCCCGGAGTTTGATAATAATAATTACCTACTCTTGCGCGCGCGCGCACGTGTGTGTGTGTGTGTGTGTGTGTGTGTGTGTATAGGATAGACACACGTGCGCAGTTCACGAGCAATACGTGGATGCAAGTTCGAAAAGTTATATTATAGAAGCAAGCACGGAGTTTCACTGATACGCTTGATCAAGCTTATATACTTGGAAAAAATTCTTCGTTCAAATCAAGCAAATATCGCACGTCACACCGAGTTTCAGATACGCGGGCGCTCCTTTCCTTTTTCATTTACGCTCGCATATAGATATTAAAAATAGAAAAAGTGTCAAGGTCTAGATCAAAGGAGCGAGGGAGCTTTACGACGACGTGGGGCAACGTTAAAAAAAAGTAGCAAAATCACAATTGTAGCCTTTTCAAAGGCATCACGAAGATCATCATATGGCGTGTGTGATGAGTGAGCGGGGCGGGCGCGCGTGAGTCTGAAAAAGCATGCACACATACATTGTACCTTCTCTGCCTCCCTCTCTCTTTCGTTTTACAAGGGAAAGAGAGAGAGAGAGAGAGAGCGACGGTTTGGTGCGTGCGTTTGACGTTGACAAAGGCGTTTGCCCCTTTGACGAGTCATCTATGTTCGACTCGCTACTACTATTACTCCTATACAAGCCATAATACTGGCGCACTATACCGCCTTCTATACCACTGCCATACGACTGCTGCTCTACATCATTCACGGCTCCGCGCAGGTTTACAGAACGCATATTTGTATGTTAGCGTGTACCTTAATTTATTTTTTCATTTTTTTTAATTTTTACTTTTTCCCTCAGAATGCTTTAGTATGTCATAAAATTTTGACTAATTCGGAAAGATTTAGGAGTAATTCTTGCTACCGTTTAAGGAGACTGTAGCGATGCAAGGTGGCTACATGCGCAAGGCTATATGCGTTACGCAGCGCACAGTGTTAGCATGGCAGAACATAGGGAAAATGTGTTGGACTCTTAATACCTTTTTTATTTGCCTGGAAACCTCCATTTATAATTACATCATTCGAAAGCTAATGACATTTCCTATAACATATGTTAATTTCATTAACTTGTAAAGAGATTTGAGCTCATAGTACACTAACAACTGCCACTTACCATTTGATTCAATGTTAAATAGCCAAAACTTTGAATTTCATTATTTCCCAAATTTGCAAGGAAACCCCCAATTTTTTTTACCAAAAATCTTGTCATTTCATGAACTATCAGCGGTTAAAATTTCACTCCGGTCTAAAGATTTTTTCAATATCGCTACAGCCTCCTTAAATGCTTTAAAATACAATCTCTTTTTTTCAACAACTTATCTACCTCAGAGTTATGGATTTCATGACATTTCATAATATATTGAAGCAATCTAAGAGAACCAATAGAACAAACAGAATAATTATAAAAATAAAATAATGGGCACTCTAATGTTTATGTGTTCGACGCTCGACCTTTTTGTCGGTGTAATGCTCATTGCTACATCCGACATACTGATGCCGACCCCGGCGTTTGGAAAATATCTATTTCTTTTATCCGTTTACGTATGTATATGTGCTGTCGCGTCGGTGTTACTGATCGAAACGTTATATTGCAGAGTGCACATACACGCGCACGCAGTGCTTTATTTACAAAGCGTCTGACCTAATACCGACTCTATCACTGTGTTTTTGTATTCGTTTCGCGGAAAGTGCACATCGTCGCGGCTCAATAATTTAAAATCATATTATACTGCTAATAAATAAAAAAAAAGGATCATCATATTTCGACGCATACAATATTCAAACGAGTTGAGCTAGAGAGAGGGGGAGTTAGAGGCACATTCATAAAAATATTAGATTAGAGATTGCAAATTGAGCCAAACATTGAATCGGCAAAGTAATAATAGAACAAATTTGCCCAGGGAATAAAGTTCATTCATCAAAATTCAACGAACTTACGCATATAATCATAACAAACAGTTTTCGTGGAAAATTTTCCCGAACACCGATAATAAAGTTTTCACAGCCTTCATCTCTCTTTCACTCCCACTAACCCAAGCTAGACTTTTTCTCTTCCTCATATCCCTACCACTGCAAGGAATTTCCACTTGAGAGAGAAAGCCGCTTAAGAATTCAACTAGATCGTTCGAGCCCATGGCTTTAAAACCTCCACATTCTCAAGTGTTAATCTGGACGAACTCTTCAAACCGGCAAAATTTAATGTTTTTACCCTACGAGAAAGAGATATATGCGAACCGGTTCCTTGTAAATGATGATCGCACTCGACGATATACTCACATTATTTTGTAATGCGAGCTGCTCGGATAAATCTGATTGCAGAAAGAAAGAGGATGAAATTCCTTTGCGATCGCAGTAGTGCGCCTCGCGTAGCGATTAAAACGTAAGAAAACTGCTCGAGATTCTCGGATGCGAGAGCGAGCTGCCGCAGCCACCGCCGCAGGTGCGCATTTTGCGATTAATTTTCCGTACCAGTTGTGGCGCGCAATGAAGCGGCAAAGAAAGGAGAAATCGATTTGAGAAACCACGCTAAACCCTTGACTGTCAGATAGACAAGCATGAGGCAGGCAGGCAGTCAGTCAGGCTAGCTAGCTGGCTGACTGGCTGGCTGGTTGCAGACAGGTAGGTGGGCGCGAGGCCATATCGCGCATACATTCACTGCGTGGGAGTCTAAGCCTATACCAGTACCTTGCGCGCACAAGCATCTTAGAAGCTCCGCGGTGAGCTTATTGCTTGCATTTTTCCCTCTTCCAACCGATCAGGCAGGAGAGATCTTAGGCCGAGGGATGCATTATGCAATATATCTCTCGCTCGCTCACCGGCTCGGCGGCGCAAATCTCAAAAGCAAAGACTCGAGCAAAAAGCCACACTATGTACACGTACCTTGCACAGGAGCGTAGATGTTGAGATACAGGCAGTCCTCGCTCTGATTCTTGAGGTAGGGCAGAAGCCTCTTCAAGTACTCGGCTCGGCCCTTGGGCATCTTCTCGGTCAAGCTGGGCAGTCTCTGCGGGCAGACCGGGCTGAACTTGTCGGCGACGCGCACCCCGTGCCAGCGCGCCGAACTGACGGGCGGCATGAACCTGAGGTTGCCGGTCGGCGGCGAGGCGTACGGCACGCCGCGAAACACCTCGACGCTCTCGAGGCTGCGGCCCAGGGTGACGATCACACCCGACAGCTCGCCGTACTGGGTGCGCACTATGCGCGAGCTGAGCTCGGCCTTGGCGCCGCGCCGATCCAGCTGAGCCATCATCGCCCCTAGCAGCAGCCAGAGATAGGCCAAGAGCCGGTGGTTGCCCATCCTCTTCTACTTTTATGCGGAACGCACGTTCACGGGCACGCACGACGATGACTCGAATCAATCGTGCTGCGCTCTGCGTGCGTCGTCTTCGTCGTCGAGCGTCGTCCTCCGTGTTGGCCAGCTCGCGCTCGACTTTATCCTTTTCATCGTTTTACGTAGCCCCTCGTGTGTGAGCTTTATATCGCTATCTACTACTGCTACTGCTATCTCAGTTAATCCTCGGGTAGCTGGTCCAGTCGTCGCGTACTATTACTGCTGCTGTTTCGTCGTAGTCGCCCGTCGTTCCAGCTGTGTTCCCTAACCAGCATTTCTTGCCATCCTTTAAAGCTCTACTCTCTTTCTATATATTCCTCTCTCTTCTTCACTCAATGTAGCACTGATTGGCCTAATTGGTTTGCCCAGTTAGTTAATCACTTTGACGGGGGAGAGAGAGAGAGAGAGACCGAGACGGCGAACAAGTGGAAGCTTGCGAGGCTACGAGCTTTTTGCGCATCCTGCAGCTGCTGCTACTACTCGTGGTGACACATAGAGAGAACTGAGAGAAAAACACTTGGTAGAGTTCAGCCCGGTTACAATCTGTCCGACGACACTCGCTGCCTTCGTAACTCGTTGAATTTATCTAATCACTCTTGGTTCTCATTATTATTTTTTTTCCATTCAGACTGATAAAAAAAACACGTCGCACTCAAATTATAACAATAACAATTTAACAACAACAATAACTGCAAAACAACAGGTAAGAACAGCAACAACACACTCTCACTCACTTATAGCACACACGCACGTGCGGTAATTCAGATACTGGGTCACTTATCCGGCAAGGCACCACTAGTCATAGATCATCAGGCCAGCTGTAAGATGCATTTTTTCTGCCTTAACCTCCCAACGTAATCCTGCCGAGCTTCTTCACCGAGCTTCGACCTTCTCGTTGTCTACAAAAACACTTCGATATACCTACGACGGCCCAGTGCAACAATTTCTGCAACTCTCGACAGGCAGATTTTTCAATGGAAATGTGGGCGAGGCGAGAGCATCACATAGACGTTGCGCGCCAATGTAATGATGTGCGTATATAACGTATACATATATTGTAAAACGCGATCGAGACGCCGACACACACAGTAGACGTGAACACTGGGCTACAGCCCGACGTACTGGCGTCGACTGCGCTCTCGGGGCGCCTCTAGGAGCAACGGCCTCGGCGCAAGCGCCTCGACGGCCTCTCTCGTTCTCTCTCTCGCTCTCACTCCCTCGTACTGCGCTCGCCTGACAGGCTGCCTGCGCTGCCTGCCTGCCTGCCTGCCACCCACCGTGACCTCGTCCCTTTACCCGTCATGTATACCCGAGCGACGCATTATATTGCGCTCGTTCGTATTTATAAGGGATGCCTGTCGCACTCGCGCGCGCGCGCTCAAAGCAGTGACAAAAGTCGAGTGAAAGAGCCTGCGTTTGACTCAAGTCCCAGACACCATAAGCGCCGTATGGCTTGACTCGTTTTGCCGCTCTCTCCTCCTTACGTACACCGCGCCCACTGCACCTCTGCCGAGAATTAAGATATTCAACGAGCGGCGACGATGCGCTTGGGATAGTAGGGATTTACGTTATTTGCTCGATGGCAAAACTAAATGCCACATTCTCGAGCTTATTTTAATCCCAAAGTTGTGCATTTACCTTGTCCTAAATATTGAATCAACCGTAGAATTTTCTTTAATCAAATTAAATTAACCCAAGAATTTACTTGAATTGTCATTCGTGCGCTCTTCATTCAGCGAATGAAGTGATATTTTCTCCTCGTTATTCTCTCTCAATATTTCTCGTTTTTCTTTTTTAATTTGCAAGAAAATAAAAATTCCTCCAATCTCGAAGAAAATACTCAGCGCTTTGCGTGGTTTAAAGTTCTTGTTCCGCTAGAGCTTTATAGACTATGACGAACATTTCAATTTCGCGTAGCGTGCGAGCGAAAATCAGCGCGAAATGATGCCTCTCTAAGACTTTGAAAATCTTAAAGGAGGCCAATCCATCGGGCAGAGAAAGAGAGAGAGAGGGAGAAAGAAAGAAAGAAAGAGAGAGAGAGAACTTGAAAATTTCTTGGCGGAAAACTTTTGAAAAAGAGAGTCGGTCTTAAAAGTCTGACGGCTCGGTTACCGTCGCTGTTCTCCGCCGTAAGCCCCGACGTCACGCTCACGAGCGAGCTAATCTCGGGGCGCGCTAAGAGGGCACAGGTACATATACATGAGCAATTCTCTAAATGAAACGCATTTTTGGAGGTAAAATCGCGGCAAATTTTTTTTTCAACCTACGCGGATACGGACCCCCGGGAAATGTTTTTGGGGGTCCTAGGAACATGTAACCACGTAGGAACCATTGAAATTTCAATAGTGCTTACTTTTATAGCTACTTTTGTGATTTAGAGGACGAAAAATCATGTTTTCTCGTAAATACGGCTAATTACTCAATCTCTAAGTCGCTGAAAAAGTATCAAAACTCATCTAAAAAAAATAACTGGCTACTGTGTTCGATAGAAAATTTTCTCAGCTTTTCAATGGTGGTATCAGATTTTCCGATAAATCGCACATTCACCCCGAAAATCGCCATCAAACAGGCCAACCTAAATATCTCGAAAAACTCGGTACGGAAAAAGTGATCTTTGAGGTTTAATTTCGATTTTTCCATTTGAAAATGAAATTTATCGAAAAATCTGACTACACCATAAGAAAGCTGAGGAAATTTCCTATCGAAAGCATATCTTTATTTATTTTTTCAGTGGAGTTACGAGCTAGTTTTGATTACAGCGAGCCGAAAACCTCGCGACCGAGCTGAATCAGCTCGGAAACAGAAAACAGCGAACAAACTAAAAGAAATTCCCATGCATAACATTGTAATTCGACTCAAAAAATAAATGAAGGTATGTTTTCGATAGGAAATTTCCTCAGCTTTCTTATGGTGTAGTCAGATTTTCCGATAAATTTCATTTTCAAAAGGAAAAATCGAAATTAAACCTCAAAGATCACTTTTTCCGTACCGAGTTTTTCGAGATATTTAGCTTGGCATGTTTGATGGCGATTTTCGCGGTGAATGTGCGATTTATCGGAAAATCTGATACCACCGTTGAAAAGCTGAGAAAATTTCCTATCGAACACAGTAGCCAGTTATTTTTTTTAGATGAGTTTTGATACTTTTTCAGCGACTTAGAGATTGAGTAATTAGCCGTATTTACGAGAAAACATGATTTTTGTCCTCTAAATCACAAAAGTAGCTATAAAAGTAAGCACTATTGAAATTTCAATGGTTCCGACCCCCAAAAACATTTCCTGGGGGTCCGTATCCGCGTAGGTTGAAAAAAAAATTTGCCGCGAATCTACCTCCAAAAATGCGTTTCATTTAGAGAATTGCTCACATACACACATATAACTAGAGCTATGTGAGTATGATATGTATGTGCCGCACCAGCGAATCGAGAGAGGGAAAAGTGCGCACACCAAGCGCATACACCACCCTCGCGCGTACACACGAATGCAAAACTATAACAGATAAATGGATGTGTGTAGTACGTGTGTGCTTGCCCGAACCTCGTGCGCCGCTATATAGGACCGGCTCGGACCTCAAGGACGCCCGCGTCCATTTCGCTCGGTCGATATTGCAGCTTTTCTACACGTGCATATGCATACGTGCGTGTTCGTGTGAGCGCGCGATCCAAGCTCGACCATCGTGCAGCGGTGCGGTTTAAATCTCGACTCGAAAATTCGCGATACCTGCAACACCCTAATATAATTATCGATTGCAGCTTGCTGTTCATTAATAACGCAATGCAGAAATCGCTGAAACAAATAATACAACGAAAATAGCTCATAGGATAGAAACGAATGCAAAGTTAGCGCGCACGCGTGAAGCTCGCACCGACGAAACTTAATGTATACGCGCAAGCTCGAGTGGTATAATAGTATATATTTTGAAGTAGCAAAGTTATCCTGCACCCAAACGTACACAATGAGCTGCGTATACGCCACTATACATGCGGCAGCAGCAGCAGCCGACTATCGGCGCTATCCGTCATTCGATAGGAGCCAAGTGTAATTATTTGATTATGCCAAATGAATACAGGCATGAATCAACGTATACACATCGTAATCAATCACAGGGATCTCTCTCTCTCTCTCTCTCTCTCTCTTCCTCTTGCGCTCGATGTTTGCGGGTACTCGAGCGTATTCGCTATATAGGATATTCATTCGCGAAATAGAGAGAGGGAGCGAAAGAGAGCGAAAGAGGGATGTGCGCACCACATGATTTCTCATCGTCGTCAGCGGCAGCGAGCGGTATACTAGCGCGACGGACGTTACGATGTTTCGGCATTAACTCTTACTTATTGTCTCGTTCGTCGTCCTTGTCGCCAAGTGACACGCATACTCGACTGCACAGAATTTACGATGCTCAGAGATCGTTAAAGCCTGCGAAAGTGCACCCCGAGCTTTCGCAAGTTTATATTCGCCTCCCTCTTCCCCCCTTCGCTCGCACGAGCTTCTCGAAATGCGCGCGCGAGCGCGAAAGCTCGTACGTTCCGCTACACTGAGCCTATTATTCTTGCGGTTGCAAATATTCCTCTTTGCGACTCGAGAGCTCTTTTCTCTTGGGTTAATTTTAGCAGCTCTCTCGCAGCGATAATGATTTTTTCCTCAACCATACCGTGCTCTATACTCTTTAATTTTATCTATTTTTCCTTCTCGAGTTTTTCACAGAGATACAGCGCGAATCGGTATGAAAATTTTTAGAGCGCATAATAAATGAATAAATACCCGAGCTTGGCTTGTAATAGAACTAAAAGCAAATTTCGCCAAGATAGTCAGTATAACACCCACAACGGCGTCTTAACTTTCTACGTCTATATCAGCTCTTTCAACAGCGTATCGCTATCTCGAGACGATTTCCTTCTCTGTCTCGAGCTTTGCGCACCGCCGAGTGATGATAAATTTCCGGATATGCAGGTGCGCCCTCAGCCGCTACTGCCGCTACGCTACTCGTAAAACTTCCTTCGCGCTTTTCCTTCTCCACACTCGCACTCACACTAAAACACTATCGAAATAATAAATCGGTTGCTAGTTTCTTCCGTTTTTTTCTTGGTTTGATCTTACTTATGTCGTTGAACATTATTAACTCGCACTTCCGCGCTAGTTTTTGTCTTTTCATCGATACATGAGCTATAATTTAGCTGCAGGGGCTTAATCTACGAGGAAATCATTTTTTTAGAAATAAACTTTTGATAGCTGACCCTCACAAAAAAATCACATTAAACAAACTTTACAACAAGTGTGCAAACAAAAATAAATTGCAATAATGCATAAATCAGCCGAAGGCTAAAAGTTTTATCATAGTTACTTAGGTGTTTACAAATGAGGTAAGATCGTTGCAATGAAATTCTGTAAGTCACTCAAAACTTGTTTTTACGCTTAGTTCGGACTTGACTTGAATGGCACGACTCTACAGTTTGAAAAACTTTGTATTTGATCTCTTGCGAAAGTGGAAAATCACAGTCCTTTTCGAGTAAAATTTAACTCCACCTGCTGCATTGTCAAAGAGGGGAAAGGAGAGAGAAAGAGCGAAAGCGAGTTGATGGGCAAGAGAAAAAGAAAGTTCAAAGTGTAGAAAATCTTGAGTCGCCTCCGCTTACAAAAGAAAAGTCGCATACGTTTGCTCGCGTGAAATGCAACTTCGCGCGATGATCTGACACTGCCACTACAGCGGGAAAAGCCATTTAAGAGATCATTTGAAAGAAGAAACACCGATTTAAGTGAATTGAAGGAACACTAATTGCTTTACTGTTGTTTCTCTCTTACGAACTCTTTCTTTTGCTCTCCTTGAAATGAATTCCTTTATTGCTACTGAATTGAGTCTGCTAATCCGTTCCATGAGACTTTTCTCGTGTAATTTAACAAATGAGTGATAATAAAAAGTTTTTACCATACAAGCAGTGTCAAGACCATTGTATTACAATTTCAAAATTGATCTATGATTTAATTTTTTGACATTTCCATGGAATAAAGATTCCATTCACAATTATTGAATGAGTGAACCATCCTTCAAATTTTTCGAAAAATTCTATTTTATGCTGTTTTGCTCTCGAAAACATCTTCAAACGCAAGCTCACAAGAGTTAGACATACTTTTTAGGGTCTTAATTATTGAATAATCTTAAGTATAAAACATTTGAGTAATTGAACGATCGCAATAGCCATTAAAATATTAAAAGCACAATGAAAGTATAAAAATAATGGGACTTCTTTCTTCTCACATCGCTGAAGAATAATTGATTGAGGCATTCACTCTTCGCTACATACACTAAAATGGAAAATCGTTTGAGGTCACCACAAAGTAAGTTAAAAATGAAAAGAAAGAAGCCCAAGTGCATAAGAATGTAGGTACCTTCCAACGTATGACTATACTTTGTGTGAAACGAAACCATTTATTCATCTTCATTGTAAAAAAATCAAATCATGTTCATTAGCATATTGCGTAGTTACAAGGATATGTAATAGAATATATTCAAAGTCGAAGTTGAAAGAGTCCGAAAATTATCGTCTCTGTAACATGTAAGACAGATTTTACGATATTAGATTGTGATTTGAATATCTATCATTTTCATTATTGATTCAGAAAAGATGTTATTGAGTTAACAGCACATATTATAGTCTATAACATCGAATAGTTCAAAATCGAAACACAGGAAAAATAAGGATAATTTTTTACTTTGAGTGATTTAAAATTTTTCAGACAATAATTGTCTTAACTTATGTGGCAACGAACTTCAAAAATAATTTGGATTTATCAGTTCATAGATTTTATAAATAAATAATTATACCCTGATGACACCCAAGAGACACGTTTTCAAACTAATCTGCACAAGCTCCTGTAAAAATCTCAAGAGAGTAAACATGCTATAAACTTAGCTATTTTGAGAAAAATGGAAGAATTAGTATACTAAGAACCATTTGCGCAGTCTACCGTTTCAAGAAATAAAGGGTTATTGTACTTTTGCTTCACTTGATGCGTATATCAACCTTGTTGCTATTAAATTTTCCGTCAGAATAATAAATAGGTAACATAAACTATCACTGATGTGCTGGACTAACTTTGCTGGTTTGGTTAACTTTACTTCTTTTATTACCCTGCTATTTCCATCTAATTTTTGTTTGTTTGCTTATATTATTTAGTAATCTGTAATTTTTTATTGCAGGCGCCAGCCATGAGCAGATTGTCCGGGAGACTATTCGTTCTTCCTATGGTCAGCTTCACCTGGTCCCACGAAGTTGCAACAATTATCGCCATAGGAGAAACCTACGAGAGAAGAGGCATTCGCGCAGAATTGAGATGCTCCGATGCTGCTGCCAAATGAACAACTGATGGCTCAGTCCTTGAGTACAAATGAGTAGCAAGAATTATGTTATTTAATTTCTTTATTCGAAAAATTATCAGCTCCAGAAATGTGATTACACGTATTTCGACCCACAAAAGTATTTTGCACTTACAAAATACAAAAATCTATAAAATTGTTAGAGTATTTGAAGAGGGTGCAAAAAACTGTATCACATAACGTAAAATTTCAGAAGAAAACTCTTTACCAGTGGAACAAGAAACATTTTTGGGATAGGTTTTAATTTTGAGCATTACCGGGGGGTTTAAATTATTACTATCAAAAAATAATGTTTAAACGAGAGGTAAAAATGTACGAACGGCCATTCAAGTTGAAAAATATTTCAGAAAAGGTAACATTATGTAGGAAATTACCCTTACTAAATGCTGAAGCTTCGTTCTTTCTCTTTTGGCTTCCGAAAATGAATCTATGCGGTATCTAGTAGTAACTTATGAACTTCTGTTTGTACTTTTCAAACATTGTGCACCGGCGAGCTCGGAGCGAGCAGAATTTTTTTAAAAAATAAGAGATGATCTTTCATTAAATACATTTGGCAATGAATTGTGATATCCCCACTAACGTCGAGACCCCTGCGTGCGTCCCCACTCAAACGACGTGCACTGCTGCACTCGTCCCCATCTCGTGGCATCAGCCAATCAGCGCGTGGTGTGCTGTGTACATAAGCGAGCCACTTTGGCCGACTGAGTGAGTCGTCTCTCGGTAGCCAGCCAGAGCACATCGACTCTCGTCTTCGCGTTCACGGCGACGAGCACTCGAGAGTTTTGACCTAGGACCTCTTCTAAGTAGTGAACTTGGTTAAATTACTAAATACTCGCCTCATTATTTCAACACCTTTCCCCACCTTTTGACTTTTCAAACTTCCGACTCGGCCGCCAGGTGGCGCGTCGCCATTGAAAAGTCGTGCCTGCAAGAGAAAGGGTCGTTATGCGTTCAACGAACCATACTTCTTCCGAGGTTCGGTAACGCGTTCGGCAAGTCGTTTCGCAGTAAGAAAAATAAACTGATATACTCTTTCTGTGCACGTGCACGTGATGTACGTCTAATGGAATGCCGGCTACGCCTGAAAGTCGTGCACTTATACGCCATTAAACGCACACTCTAGCCATGCCATTCGGACATGCAAATTGACTGCGCAATTAAAACGCACTTACATTGTCAATCAAGATGTATCCAGACTCGGCATACCTGTACTGCTCTGCATTAGAACTCGCGCAAGTTTTTTCTAGTTAAGTCGCTGATATTACAGGCAAACTTCCGTAGTCGCTCCGAGAGATACCCTAGTGGGTATTGGGAAGTAATGCGAGCGCGTGGAGGGGGAAAAAATCCAATATGTCCTCTATAGCCAAGGAGCTTATACACGGTGGCTCATGGGAGCATTGACGTTTTTTAAAAATTCAATTAAATTTACGCTAAAATGGAGTTGGAAAACAATAGTAGTGATATAAAAAAAAAGTTTTTCTATTTGTGCGGTTCCTCGGTGTCTAAAAAAGTCAACAGATCCGGGAATAAGCATGCACGTATTTCCGACTCGTGGTAAATTGAAGGTTACGGTAGCAGACCACTTCAACAATAAGCGGTTTGTTGACAAACTTAATGCTTGGTTGCAAGCAGTTAATCTTAAGGAGATTTGCAAAAATGATTGTGTTTGCAGTCGACATTTCACTGGCAACGATTTTTGTGTTCCAGGTAAGATTTCTTAATAAACAGAATACTGAAAACATTTAAATTTGAATAAATTAATTGAAAATACTACTTTACAGCTGAACATGCAGTCATAAGGTGATTGAGGAATATATCAATCCCCTCTTTATATTTACCTGGCCAAGGATCATCTAAAACTATGGAAGCAAAGGAAAAAAGAATAGAGAGATATCAGTTAAAACCAAATAAACAGATAATTGAGAAAATAGGCACTGAGAGCGATACACTTAAGAAAGCTGAACTTCAAGATGCCAAAAAAATTTGTGAAGATTTATTGGAAAATCAAAATTCAAGCGGACCTCAGTATTTACACTTTGAGCCTGAAGTCAATATGGTTCAAGAAGTTTATGAAGCAGATGTTTGTGCATCTGATGAAAGTAAATGTAAATTTATGGAGTTCCTTACAAGTGAAAAGAAGTTAAGTGCCGCCACTGGAATTGAAAATTTTGATATTTTCAATACCATTGTTAAGTGATATGTGGAAGTTGTTGGTAATAGATTTGAAGACCACAAGACAGTGATGAAGACAAGAGATAGAGTGTTATTAACATTTTGCATGCTGTAGCAAAATCTGTGCTACAGCTTCTTAGCTATTATTTTTAATAGTGTTAGTGAACAACGGTGTCAAAGAATATTTACTGAAACTTTGGTTACGTTGAGTAAAGTTCTAAAAGGGTGTATTCGATGGCCATCTAGAGATGAAATAAGAAAAAATATTCCATTGTGCTTTGAAGATTTTGAAGATACTCGTATAGTGTTAGATTATACAGAAATTTTCATTCAAAATCCAAAAGAAATTTGTTGTCAGATCATTGCATACTCCTACTACAAAGGAAATGTAACCTTAAAGTTTATGACAGGTGTAACTCCAGCAGGGGATATTTCTTTTATAAGTAAAGTGTATGGTGGTAGGACGAGTGACTCTAAAATATTTGAACAGAGTGAGCTGATGACTTTGCTTCAACCTGGAGACTATATTATGGTAGACTGTGGATTTCTGATTGAGGAATTATACCAAAAAAACCAGTGACAATGTATTAAGCCTCCTTACTTAAAAGGACAAAAACAATTTAATACTGCCAATGCCATTAGAACTCCTAAAGTTGCCAAAGCTCGGGTCCGTGTGGAGAGGTCGAATCAAAGAATAAAAGCTTTTGAAGTTTTAGGTTCAACAATGCCTTCCAACCTTGTTCCATTTGCAGAAGATATCATGACAGTGGTTTGTGCGACAGTGAATTTGAGCTCTCCAATATTGAAAGATGATAAATTTTTCCAAACTAATGTATAAGAGTGAATTATATATTGTAATTATATATTGTGAATGAATTTAACTTGACTATTTTAATATTTATACTTTCCTTTTGGTCAGTAATATTGCACATCATATAAAAGAAATAAAGTGGTATTATTTAACCGTAAAATTGTTTATGTTTATTTTATGTTTATTTTATGTTTTTTTAGGTTTATTTTATGTTTTTGTGTTTATTTAGGAGCTTCATATAAAAATGGTTTTGGTTGATTAGATGGATGGATAGGAAATCCAGCTTGATTAAGGGATTCACTTGTCTAAAGAATGGATTGTGGTATGAATGCGGGTTTGAAAATAGCATGAAGTAATTGGTTGGTATGAGTGCAAAGCTGTTCATTATTAATTTTTAATTAATCAATAAAAAATTTCAAAATATTAAAAAAATCTTTGTTGAACATAAATTAAAACATACCATGAGATGTTGAAGCTATTGAAGAAGCAGGTGCGAATTTATAAATGGTCGCTAATGGAAAACCTGTAAATATTATTTGTAATTGGTTAAAATGGTAAAATATTAAAAAAAATTTTGTTGAACATAAATTATAACATACCATGAGATGTTGAAGCTATTGAATCTATTGAAGCTATTGAAGAAGTAGGTTGTCGGTAGCAGAGGGATGATGCCAGGAACAACATATCGTGTGGTTGTTGAAAACTATTTGGAGCTTGAGCTCCCGAGCCAGACGGTAAATTGTTCTCTTTGGAAAAATTCTTACGGAAGCTTTTCTCCATATTATTCCATGTTGCTTGGATTTCTCCCACTGAAAAATAAATGTCAAAGAAATTAATTAGTATTTAGGTTATTAATTAATTGATATACATTAGTTTTTTATCAGAAGTCTTGCATGATAAAAATGAATTTTAATTAATTAGTCATTGGGTTATTAATTAATTTATATATATTACTTTATAGGTTTTGTTAGAAGTACTTGGACGATAAAATATGATGAAAAATTATGCTACGCGCCTCCTCCTTCAGAGATCACATGGTAGTATCCTTAGATGTGCACTGTTACCACACTTTTAAAGCAAAGAAAAAGTTGCCCGCTGCCGCCACTGCGCCTCGCGCCCCGCCGAGCGAGCTTCATTCCTTTTTTGTGTGTCGGTGTGACCACGCGACTTAACCTATAGTGCGAGTAGTTTTTTCTTTCAGGATGGGAAGGAAATCTAGAAAACGTCGACACTCATCATCATCATCATCAGAGGTCGATGAGTCTCATCAACTGATAGCCAAGCAGGTTTGGAAAATTCTCAGGAGGAAGATGAAAAAGAAGGAAAGAAAACGTTCGCGGTCTCGTTCTTCTTCTAGCAGCTCAGACGAGTCGACTCGTAAGTTGAACTCACAATGTAACATTCGTGCAGCCTTGCTGCGATCAATCAAGAGCTCACGAAGTCTTCGAGACCGTGCGGCTTGTTATTTTATGTTTGCGTGGAGGTCTAACCTCGCACACAAACTTTTATATGCTCGGTGATAGTCGTAGAAGTTTAACCGCTCGACTGATATTATTATATATAATATGTGTAGGAATTTCGCACGCATTATTCTGCATCACCGTACGTCGCACAGGCTCTAACCTGACGACGTCGTATATCTATTATACGTAAACAGTTCAGGCGTTGCGTCAGATAAGAATATCTTATCTTGGGTCAAAGGGCTAAAAATTCCCTTTAAATCTCGACCTACCCAGCTGTATTCTCAGCCTGAACATACACACTCTGAGAGAGAAAAAGCCATTATTTCCACTAAAATTACTGAGCTCTTAGAAAAAAGAGCAATTTCAGAATGTAACCCGACTACGGGCCAATTCTTGTCTTTGATTTTTGTTATACCGAAATCAAATGGTTCTCACAGGTTGATTCTGAATCTCAAAAAGTTTAACGAGGTTGTGGAAGCGTCTCACTTTAAGATAGAGAGTCACAAAACTGTCATCAGCTTGTTACAAAAAGATTATTTTATGGCATCTATTGATATCAAGCACGCGTTTTACTCAGTACCGATCCACGAATGTCATAGAAAGTATTTACGCTTTCAATATGAAAAAAAGCTTTATGAATTTAATTGTTTATTATTTGGCTTGAACGTAGCTCCGTGTTTTTTACTAAATTATTGAAGCCTGTAGTTTCATTTTTAAAAAAATTAGGTATTCTGCTCATAGTATACATTGATGATATTTTATTAATTACAAAAGGGCCGCGAGAATGTGCTACAGCTTATAATTTATAATCAAACGAACTTACCTGTAAGTGAAGTTCGATTTGAATTATACTAAATCCTTGATCGAGTAATTTAAGAAGTAGTACATCGTTATTCGATGGACTTCACACGACTATTAAGAGAGAAAAACAAAAGCCTCTCTCGATATCGCGGGCGCGCCGATATAAGTTCATTTTTTAGAGAAGTTTAATCGCTATAGTGGGGTAGGGAAAAAATATAATATATGTTTGTGTGTATAAATGGGTGGGTGTAAATTACTCGATCAAGGATTTAGTATAATTCAAATCGAACTTCACTTACAGGTAAGTTCGTTTGATTATAAATTATACTTCAATCCTTGCTCGAGTAATTTAAGAAGTAGTTGTTTAGAGATTTATAGCGATTAAATTTAATCACACGAGTGACATTTAAACTTTGGAATTAAATGTATAAGCACACTTTTTTTTTTTTTTTTTATTCCTTTTAATTACAGGATAATAACAGGAAAAAAACCAAGAAGAACAAGTGTACATGTAACTGTACTGAATGTAAAAATTGAAATTGAAGTAATTATGATAGAATTGCATTAACAAATTCATTATCTTTCATGATGGGCTTATTATAAAATCTCGCAAAAACAGATGACTTTTCAGTCCATCCTGCAGTCGCTTTAATCACACTCACATTTACACCTTTGCTACAAGCCTTACTAGTGGCAGCGTGTCTCGTAGAGTGACTCGAGAAAACAGAAATATCAATTCCACTATCACTCAATATCTTTTTAATCCACTGACTTAAGGTCTGAGACGATACGGGTTCGAAAGGTTTTTTACTTGAAATGAATAATTTCTTATGTTCTGCTCTTAGATTTTTTGTTTTGTCTATGTAAATATGAAGCGTAGAAGCGACACAGAGCTCTGGATTATCTTTGAAAAAAGGCAATTGAAGTATAGGTTGTGCTCTACCAGGTGCAGATGTTTTGATATAAGTTGGAATTTCTATTTCTATTTTCCCCTCTCTCTGAATAATATTTTCTAATTCAATTGACGCTAAAGTTTGAACTCTTTGAGATGTGACAATGGCTAGTAATGTAACTAATTTTTTGCCCAATTGGTCTAAAGATAACTGTTCCGATGGAAGCCAATGTGACAAATGTTCTAGCACAATGCTCACATCCCATGTGCGTAAATATTTCGGTTTAGTCGGACGGATGCGATTAACGCCACGAAAAAATACATTTAAAAGCTCATTATCGCTGATACTATAATTTAAAATGCGAGCAATAGCAGCTTTGGCAGAATTAAGGGTACCATGTTTTGCACCAGAGTTAAATTTAGCGGTCAAATATTCAATTATTACAGCAACTGGAGCAGAATAGTAACAAACATTCCTATTTTTACAATAAGCTACCCACTCTACAAGTACGGAGGCATATTGCTTAATTGTGTTGATAGCCAATCCTTCCATCAGTATCGCAGTCGCTTCTTCAGACATGCCCTTATTTATATACGACTGCCGGATAATCTCCCTGCCAGCAACGTAAGTTGGTGAGCCAGAGGGTGAGTTTTTGGCCTACAAGGTGATAACAGTAAATTTATATTAGGTTTTAAAAACAAAGGATCGCCAATCAACAGTTTTTTGAAAATTGGAAACCACGTTTGTGATGTCCAGTAAGGGACGATTACAACGCCGCAAGCTTTATCAAGTATGATCTTTCGCAACACTTTAGCAATGATCGCAAAGGGAGGGAAAGCGTAGAAATATACATTCGCCCACGAAATCGTGAATGCATCGATAAATTCTGCATCAGGATCTCGATACCATGAGCAGTACCGATTACATTTCGAATTAACTCGACTCGCGAATAAATCTATATTCGGTGTACCGAAAATGTGCACTACGCGTTTAAAAGCGTAGCTTGAAAGCTCCCACTCGGTGTCGATGTTTTTAACACGCGACTGAGCGTCCGCCTGTGTATTATCACGGTCAGGTATATAAGACGCGTACAACTATAAAGACCTTTGTTCACACCATTGCCAAATATCACGCGTTAATTTGTTGTATTTTAAGTGTCGCGAACCACCCATTTTATTAACATACGAGACAGCTGTTGTGTTATCGACTCTTAACAATATTTCACAGTTAACACGCGATCGAACAAAGAACTTAAGACCCAGGAAGACTGCAAGCAGTTCCAAGTAATTGATTGAATGCAATTTTTCTTCCTTTGTCCAAAACCCATGGATATTCTCTCCATCGCACGATGCGCCCCAACCGGACAGAGAAGCGTCGGTATAAATTACAATATCAAATTTGAACTTTCGAATACGTCGAAAACTTGTCATAACAATCTGTTTCCACCATTCAAAATCTTCAAACGTTGCACGTGATACACTCATATTCCGCTCATAATTACCAAAACTGGACTCTAAAGCTGCAGCTTTATCGACCTCAAAATTTTTCGTATATAACATACCTTACTCTACGCCATAAAAAGCTGAAACTAGTAATCCCTGTAGTTTGGCATAATCGCGAATGTTGTAATTTTTATTAAATTTGAAGCATTTAATTTTATTAATAATTCCCAATTTTCTTTTTTCGGTTAACTCTACGCAATATTTCATAGAATCGATAATAAACCCTAAAAATTTGCATCGTATAGAAGGAATCAGGCTGCTCTTTTCATAGTTAATGACAAATCCAAGTTTAGTTAACAGTTGGATAGTTTTATGTAGGTTTTTCATACAATCATCAAACGAACATCCATAAATTAACATATCGTCGAGATAAACATTCGATCTATAGCCGTTAGATCGTAGAAACGCAAATACAGGTTTTAGTAACTTAGTAAAAACGTAAGGACTAAGCGAAAAACCAAACGGTAAAGTTGTGAACTGAAATAACTTTTTGTTGAAAACAAAACGAAAAAATTTTTTACTATCTTCCGATAATGGTACGAGGAGAAAGGCGTCCTTTAAATCCTCCGTGCACAAATAATCTCCATGATTCAAAATTCGGCACGCAGATCTGATATCCTCCATTTTGAAATGAGGTACATTTATAAATTTATTGAATTGGATTAAATTTAAAATGAAACGATGTGAACCATCTGGTTTTTCCTTTAGAAAAAACGGCGAAATAAATTCTCCATCCTCGTGCTCACATGACTCAATCGCACCAATACATAATAAGCGTTCGATCTCTTTCATGACATTGGCATTCTCAACGTGCGATCTAACTTTTTCGACAGGAACGTACTTTTGAAACAATGGGTAATCTGGAACTACACTGTAGCCTTTAACGCAATTCAGTACAAACAAGTCGTCAGTGAAACGTTTCCAATTGTCGAAAAATTTAGATAAACGCCCAGCAATTTTTCCCTCAGATATTATTTTGGGTGTTGCCCGAAACGACGATTCGGTTGAGTTTTCGAGTATTGTGTCTTGGTGTTTGTAGACTTTCGATACGGCTTTTGATCTTTTTGGCTCACATTCCGTTTGAAAGATGGACGAGAGCTATGAAATTTTTTATAATTATTATGTTTTTGTTGAGTGAACTCGTTATCTTTAGAGAAAATTTTTAGATTCCCCCATGGATTTTTTAATTTCGTGAGAAAGGTCTTTCCCGAAAAGGTAAGAATCAGATTTTAATTTTCCAAAAATATGTCTTAAATTTTTCTTCACCAGTGGAATAATGCAAGCCTTTCTACCGCTCAATTGTCCAAAATGCAATTATGAAACTATTTTTCCTGCATCAAGCAGAGTTTCAAGCATAAATTTACGATTTTTAATTGTTGTGTCAGCCAAAAGTGATGAAATTACTAAGCCGATAGCCGATAGCGCAGCAGCTGCTTTATTTTGTGTATTAACAAAATACGAGTCTCGTCTTTTATGTTTATCGCTTAAAAAGCATAGAAACTCGTCGTTCAATTGTTGTGCTTTAAGCTCGGGAACAGACTCGTACTTTTCGAAGAGGTTATCGGCTAGCTTATCACCTAGGCCATTAACGATCCAATTACTCCATCTTACTATTAGTTCTTCTCGCACGGAGTTTTTTGCCGGTTGCGGCTTTGAAGAATCCTCGCCCAAAACTTCCAGTGCCATGTCATCAAGCTCGACTACGATCGGGTCAGTTGGCTTACTCAGCGCAGATGGGTTGGAGTCGTTGACAATGATGACTTCCTGACTAGCGTCGGCATGCGTCGGAGCTTTAGGGATGTCCACTGCTGTAACCGTATTCATTTTATATTACAGTGTAGGCACCGAAAAAAGCCCTGTCTCTCGGACAGGATCTTTGGTTGTTACTCTAATATGTCTTGCCTCTCGGACAAGATCATTAGGTCCAAGCTCTAAAGTGTCTGACCTCACGGGTCAGATCTATAGGCTCTCACCTCCAGTGGGTGCGGCTGGCGGAGTAGGTTCCCGCGGAGGGGTGTAGGATCGTTCTGACTCGGAACTATCTGATGAGTAATCAGGACGTCGACGAGCATCTCGCTGACTCTCCCTATCGGCCCGACGACGCTCACGACGCCTACCTCTGTCGCTGTTGTAGTAGGAGTCCCTGCTGTAATAGGAGTCCCTGCTGTAGTAGGAGTCCCTGCTAGTAGACGACGACCTCCTACGACGAGAGTGCTGCGTTCTCGAGCGAGAACGACGAGATCTAGAACGGGAGTAGCGCGACCTGGAACGAGAGTGCGTACGGCGACCATAGTGTCTCTCCGAACTGTCACGGCTGCGTCGGCCACGGCTACATCGATCACGGCTACGTCCATCACGGCTACGTCGTTCGCGGCTACTCCTTCTCCGAGAAATTTGGCGTTCCTCCAAATTTTCTTTCCTCTTGATTTTCCCCATTAGGTTAGGATAGATGTGTATACGTCCACACGAAAAACAATAATGAACTTATATCGGCGCGCCCGCGATATCGAGAGAGGCTTTTGTTTTTCTCTCTTAATAGTCGTGTGAAGTCCATCGAATAACGATGTACTACTTCTTAAATTACTCGAGCAAGGATTGAAGTATAATGTGACGGCTAACCCGTTACAAAACTTGGGTATTTTGCTCAATGATAAAGGTTCCTACAAAACTATTCTTTGATAGTTTTATAAAAAGCTTTTCTAAAATCAAGTATGATTTTCGAGTGCTCTCTGCATTTTTCAAGGCTTGAGACTTGCATTTCATCGTAAGATAAAATGGCTGCATTCCACTCATCAATTCATACTTTAACATTCACTCGCACATTTACACACACATTCATATATTTACGTCCGGGAAAATATTTGCACTTAGGTTGTTTTGTTTTTTTTAACGCTTTCTTCAGTGCTGCGGCCTGCTTGTCATCGATGCCGTAAGACATCAACTCCGGTATCGAAGCCTTTTTCATCCATCGAATGGCATGCTTTCGGTATATTTTGTGAGGCCGAATAAACCCAGGCACTCTGGTTTTGGAAGACCAGAAAATATTCTGGTACTTCGAACAGTTAACGGCAGCCTGCATTACTGCTTCGTTTTCGGTGGGTGGTTTCTGCCGTAAAAAAGTAAAATTGAAATATATTCAATGCGTATGGACTTGTAAAAAATTTTAATTATTGAAAATCGAAAGTAAGATATTTTACCTTTACGAAGGCGATTGCAGCCTGGCGCTTCCGTGCAGTCGCGGCCTCCTCCTCGGCTTTCCTCGCCAAAGCCTCGTTCTTCTGTTCGACGAGCAATTCGTCCACTCTGACCTTTTCCTCGACGATTCGCCTCGCTTCTTCTTTTTCTCTATTCTCGCGTGCAATTTCGTCGTTTATCTCCCCGAGGTTGATGTTCAGGCGCTCCTCCTCCTCATCGAAAAGTAGGTAGGAAGCCATCAGCTTTTCCACGGTCTCGTTAATTTTCTCTTTGGCAGCCAAAATTTGCTGTTGGCGGCGTTGCAGTGTCTCCAGTCTGTATTTTCTTGTTATAAATTTTTGTATGTATTGTAATGAGCCGTGTCGCCGCTAGGTGGCACGGAGTAAAAGTGCGGTTCACCCAAGTGAGATTGTTAAGTCTGGGCGTTATGCAGGGTGCGACAAAAGTATGGAAACCCCTGGAAATATCGCAGAATATTCGTTAAAAAAAAATCAAAGACCCTATATCCGACGTATTTTTCAACGAGGAATCCGATGGTGACCTTGGATTTGACCTTGAACATAACCTTAAAGCTGCAGCCACTCAAAAATCAATTTTTCAAATGTAACCCCCATTTTTTATTGCAGATTTGAAAAGAGCGGAAAATTTCACGTCAAAATGTATGTTTTGTTTTTTTTTTAAAAGACCATTTTAAGGGTGCTACAAGCTCAAATAAAACCCCGATTTAACCTCAAATTAAGCTCGGAATAACTTCATTTTCTAACTGTAGCGCCCCTAAAAATGGTCTTAAAAAAAAAAAACAAAACATACATTTTAACGTGAAATTTTCCGCTCTTCTCAAATCTGCAATAAAAAATGGGGGTTACATTTGAAAAATTGATTTTTGAGTCACTGCAGCTTTGAGGTTATGTTCAAGGTCAAATTCAAGGTCACCATCGGATTCCTCGTCGAAAAATACGTCGGATATAGGTTCTTTGATTTTTTTTTTTAACGAATATTCAGCGATATTTCCAGGGGTTTCCATACTTTTGTCGCACCCTGCATAGACCCGAGAAAGACTTGTATCTTCGGAAGCCTCGAGAGAGGCGAAAGAGAGGTGGATTAATAAACAGAGTTCTTTAAAAAGGGAATCTCAACTAATTATTTCACCTCCCTCCCATTCACTATCCCCTCCTAGCCGNCCCCCCCCCCCCTAAAAAACACTTTTTTTTACTTTTTTTTACTTACAAAAAAGTACTTACGTTCGTTTTATCCAAATTCTGTCTTAGTACAAAAAGTTCCTGGCTGTTTTTTAGAAGTTGATCAATGTCCTTGTTATTGTCTTCTCTCGTTTTCAATTGATCAGAGATTTGTTTTATATGTTGACGATAATTATTTCTTATTTCTTCGACAGAAGAATTGAGAATAATCTCTTCAAAAATGATTTTTTTGGAACGAGCTAAGGTTGTAGTTTGAATTTGAAGAAATATTTTTTCCATTTTTGCTAGATGACTGCTGAATATCACATACGGTGTATCAAAGTATACTGACTGGTGGACCTGTTGTACAGTACTCAAGCTGGTGGTTGCAGCCCGTTATTCAAGTTGTGACTGTGCTGAAAATATAGATTGACATTAAACTGTGAAGGCTATTATGTTTCATGCACACTATGCACACACACACACACTATTAGAGTTCTCCCCCACCTAAACAATATTCTGCCATGGTTCAAAAAAAACAACCAACCTTGTCCTTATACTGCTTCAAGTTGAGCGTTTTCTTGACCCTGCCGCTCAGCTCTACCCCCTGGACCACGTCTTCCAACTTAAATACGACCTTGGCCCATGATGTCGTGTTCTTCGAGTCCATCAGCTTCAGAGGCCAGTACCGGACACATTCCTTCACGAACTTGATAACGGAGCATTGCTCGTTAAGGAAAATGCCGGTCAAGATTTTCGTCATCGTGAGCGTGGACGATTCGACGCTGTCACTGACCTGAAAGAAAGTGTGATATCGTAGCTGGACCTCCCCGTCATCGAATCAAATTCACAAGTCAATTAGTAGAAAAGCTCAACAAACCTCGTCCCAAAAGATGCACTTGACTATCCTTCTCTCCTTGGCGAAGTACTCACACGGATTGATTTCGATGAGTCGCGGGTACTCATCGGTGCTCTTGAAGTGCACGTAGGCCGCCAACCTTCGCATCAGCTTGTGAACAGGATATTTCGTGTCGTATTGAATGCCCGTATCTCGGATGATATTTCCGGTGTACCCACGGTCTTCCTGAACCCATCTCGCAATACTAAAAAATAGAGAGATAAGTTATTAGGTACAATTTATAATTATAATTTATGTATATGTTGGTACAATGTTCTTACATGGTTCCGTTCTTGACCGGTTTTAATTTCTGCAGAGCGTAGAAAATAAATTGCAGCATTTCTGGCCCAGTGCTGTCAATAAATGTGAATCTACTTCCACGCTCTCGGAAGAAGTCTTTGGGGAACTCGGTGGTCGGCTTATATCGTTTACTGTACTTGTCCGCCTCGGAGTCAAGCTCAGCCACAAACTTTGGGTCATATCTCCCCGTCGACCCAGAGATGAACGCCGCCACCAGCGTCTCACACGAGTACGCCACCGGAAAGTACTCTCGAGGGAGAGTAAGTGGATATTTCCGGTGGACGTTGTCCAGCATCTCCACGAGTGGCTGCAGGTTTGCGTTCACGTGACTGTCCCATCCTTGGAGCAGCATGGACGCATTCTCCTGCACCAATGCATTTAGGATGCATTGGAGCGCCGCACCCCGGGTCTTGCTGGGCAGACTCGTGCGCGATTGGGAGTCCTTTGACTGCACGGCCGACCATTCCTTCGGAATGGCCGACAGCTTGGAGAGTTCGTTGAAATTGTGGATAACTTCCACGATCTCTACTCGCGCGTCCATGCTGGTCCGAATTTTCTCTAACCACGACTTGATTTCGGTAATATGACGGGAAAATTGGGCTCGGAATTGTCGATTTTCGGAGTACGCCAATTTTCCCGTCATTAAATAACCAAGTAATGATCGGGAACGATCATGGTTTTTGATGCCTGCAACGAAATCGAGTTAGAAAGCAAACTTAAGAAGGTAATAAAATAGAATTTAAAAATGCCGACTTACCAGTGTCGATGTTGGTGTTAGCATGGACGTACGCTGCTCTTGGGTACGCCCTCGGATAATTACATCCGTGGAAGAATCCGGCTTCCTTCAGGAAATAATTTTTTTCCCTCTCGAACCGGGGCCCTAGCACCTTGGCTACACCATCGTAGGCAAAACAAATGTGGGTGCCATGGATGCATCGATTGTGCAGGCAAAATGGATCTGCAAAGAGACGATGGCTCGAGAATTCTCGATGCAGAAGCCAGTCAGCTTCTTGATGCCTTTGTTTATCCCGGTTTTAGAGCCATGAGCGGCACTATTTATCGGGCTGGGGTGCGGTTATGCGCAATCAAAAAGCACACGGTTTTTGGAAAGACGAAGAGAGCGATTCTCATATAAACCTTTTAGAACTAAAAGCAGCTTTTTACGGTCTTAAAAATATTTTGCTAGTTCTGCGCACAATTGTAAAATAATATTACGGATCGATAAAACGACAGCGATCGCTTATTTAAATAAATATGGCAGTACGCAGTCAAAAAAGCTTAATTCGATAACTCGTGAGATCTGGTTATGGTGTGAAGAACGCAATGTGTCAATTTTTGGTTCTTACATAAAATCAGCCGATAACTATGAGGCAGATCTGTAATCTCGCAGATTAGGGCAAGATACTGAATTCGAACTGTCTCGTTTTGCCTTTAGTTCAATTGAGCAATAGCTAGGAAAAATGGACATTGACCTTTTTGCTAGCTGCGCCAATCATAAGTATAATAGATATTTCGCGTGGAAAGTCGATCCAGGATCAGAAGAAATCGACGCTTTTACTGTGCGTTGGGACAATCTCAAATTTTATGTGCTTCCACCATTCAGTATCATTCTGAAAGTTTTAAAAAAGATCATTAACGACAAAGCATGTTTCAATCTTTGATATGTTCAAAAATCTTAAAATTCAAACCTAATGTAAATTTATTACGATCTTCTAGCCAGGAACATCATCCACTGTGGCAGTCGCTTACCCTGGTTGCAGCGAAGCTATCTGCAAAGCATTGAGCAGAAAAGGTGTGCCGGAGGAAGTTATCGACATCAACATTGCGTCATTAACCTCCTCGACTATAAAAAATTATGACTCAGCGCTCAAAAAGTGGTGGTGCTTTTGCCAAGTGAATGAAAAAAAAAATTTTTCTCTAGATATTTCGAGAATATTATAGTATATTTTGTAACAAGTGCGCAAAGCAGTTGACTCATCCAGGAGTTGTTTTCACCCGAGCGTAGCGAGGGTGCAGAGACTCCTGGGTGAGTCAACTTTCTCGCGGACTAGTTGCAAACGATATTTTTTAACTCTTCTTGCGAGAAACTAGGGTTTTCTGACGCTTTAAGTTTAGAAAACCCGTGTTTCGTGCACGCAGTGTTAATAGTACATTACGGTATAAGGGGCGAAAGTTGAAGTTCCGCCATTGCGTGAAGGGCCAACTTCACGCAGTGGTGGGCCTTCAACTATTGCCCCGCGTGCCGTATACAATTTTTCTTGATCCCCGGGCGAAAGTACGAGTCAGTCCATCAATTTTTGAATTTTCAACTAAAATGTTAGCCAAAAAATCAGAGCTTTGTTTCGATGCCCGCCCTGACATTTGCGGCACGAGCGCAGCGAGTGTCGCTGGTCAGGGGGGCGGGCATCGAAAACAACAAATACATATTCATATGTATATGTTTATTTACTATGAAACTGATTTTTTAATATTAATTATAATTATGATTCGTTATTAGATTGGTTGTAATTAATAAATGTACAATTAACAAACGTACAATTGACAAAAGTATAATCATTAAAAGTATTAGGAATATTTGTCGTAGAATTTACTATTAAATTTACTCCCAATAATTGTATTAAATTTGACCTATCATATACCGGCTATAGCCTAATCAAATCAGTTTTTTCTTCGAATTTCCGACAAATTTCATTTTCATCGTCAGAGTCTTCGGCAGCATGCTGCAAATGCATTTTCAATAACATGTTTGCTCATTTCGCTACTTATTATAAATAAGATTGATTATCCGAACTAAAACCTCTAATAACAGTATACGGTTGCTAGGTGACAAAGCTGCGCGCAGTGAAAAAAAAGCGAAATAGCAGTGGCTAAAAGTCCAACTTTTGCCATCGATTGAGTTTAAAGTTTTTCCATCGATTTTCCCGGGTAAAGCGGAAAATTTCGGAAAATCTGAGCTCATCATCGGAAAGCTGAGACAATTTCCCATCGAAATGATGCGTTCCATTTTTTTTCTAGGTGCATTTAGATACTTTTACAGCGAGTTACAAATTTAACGATTCGACTAAATAATGCCGCGCTGTGCGGCACTCGGATATTTGACATTAAATGTTGTTTATCAACACTTATTTATCAACTTTTTAATAGGATTAAAATTTCTAAATTCATATTTAGGTATGTATTTTCAATTAAAAATGATAAATGTACAAAATTCATTGTGCAACATTTATTATTTTGTACATTTGTCGAATTTCCCATGTTATTTCGTCAAAATTGCCCTAGTGCGCTAGTACAGAATTTCGCCACTACGCAGCGTGACGGTATCGTTCAGTCCTCAATAGGTATATCTAAGACCAACCTGATTTTCACTCCAATTTGTCTGCTAAGGTGCTAGCTCGGGCTGGTACGGCCAGTTCCTTGGTCCTGGCAGTTCACGTTGGTACATGCTGTACCTTCGTCCTGGTGACTCAGGCTGGTGCTAGCCATGGGTTACCGACATAATCTTCGCGCGACATAATCTCCGTGACACAATCTCCATCGTAATTTAATGTTAATCGACATCCGTATTGTTGCACGGGGTTTTTCAACCATATGAGCTAAAATTTGGTAGAGCGTTTTTTTGGGAGTTTAAAACTTTTGAAATGGCGTTCCGTCGATAAAAAAAAAATTTTTTTTCATTGTTAATTAATAAGTATACTAGGGGGATCCGACCCCCCTGCGCGCTTCGCGCACCAACCCCCATGGTAAATTTATATTTTTAGTATATTCTTATTGTTTATTTATACAACGAGAGTAACATTGATTTTGTATCAAAAAAGGGTGTTATAAAAACAGTTTACAAAAAATTCTATGGTATAAATTTAAATTTTAACTATTCTTCGGCTCCCGGAAATTAATTTTTCACGTTCCATCGTCCCTTATAAAAGTGTGATATTGGCAATATGGTTAATGTGGGGGTAGTAATCTCGTCTGAAATAAAAATGTTTTTAAACTTTTTCGTTGTTTTGATAATTAATAATTTTATAATTAGATTGGTACTCATGTAATTATTTACCTGTACATTGAAGTTCTCCTGTACAGTCTAATTTCGTTTCTCTTGTAAAATTTAAATCGTCGTTTGTAGAAATCGTAATTATCAGTTTGCATTGTAACGATTGACCATAATTATTGTCAATCAAGTCATTTGATTTTTATCAAACTATTTTCACTTTCCACAATGATGTATGAGATTATTAAAGATTAATGCAAATGCTACCAGCAGTTTTTTACAGACTGCATGGATTTTCTCGACGAAGCTACTGCTAAGTAAAAATTGAAATAACTTCAGGTTGGTTAAAGTCTTTCCTTGTGGTGCATTCGCATGCATTAGCTTTAGGTAGTTATTTTGTTTTCATCCAAATGTACGAGAAATTTACCAACTTTTTTTAAAGTGAAAAATCTTCAACTTTTTTATATTTGCAGTTGAGCTGCAACTTTTTTCATTATCAACTCGTGAAATTATTTAATTAATACTACAAGCTGACTTAATTTCATTAAATTATTCAAAAGTCAAAAATTTTGTTGCTTCCACAGAGTGCAAAAAAGTTCGAGGACAAGCCGATTCTCATTAAAAATTCAATGATAGTCTGATGAAGTTTCGAACCAGCCAATATTTTTCCGAGCTATTAAAAAGAAGTGAGGAAAAAACTAAGTAAATGACTTCGAAGGTTTCGTGAAGAGTTTGTGTCGGGGTAGTGTGAAAAAAGTAAACGTATTCGTAGGTGACTGCTGGCTGGCTGTGACAATGACGACGATCCGCAGAATTCTTTTGTTAATTCTACGGGTGCGGTGATCGTGGATCTTGGTAGACGTAATCTCCAGACTAGCGAAGAAAAAAGAAAGCAGCGTGAGAACTCGGCCCCTTTGAAGCCTTGCACGTTAGCTGCAGCCGCTGTCTTGGGCTAATGATACTAAATGACCTGGAAGCCGCCGCAACCTTCGTTAAACTTTTGATAACGAAGAGCCACCTCTCGTCTACCGATGATTATACGATAATCTTCGGTCGAAGACTCAAAAAGTGCAACGGAAAAATCGACCTCTTTCATCATTTATATATAAATACAAATGGCCACAGTAGAAAGGAGAAAAATTATTTGAGATTCGAGGCAAACAAACGATTTTTAAGAATTCTGACTTGCTTACGATTTCACATCTCTCTCTCTCTCTCTTTCTCTCATTCTCGTGCTCTTAAAAATATGCTCCAGTTGTGGTGGATACCAAACAAAGTCATTAACGAGGGAGGTTTCTGCCTGCACAGTTGCAGCAATCGCGAAAACTTGATTTCGCCTCTGTCGCAAATGGGGTTCCGTCCTAGTTTTGCATGTTTGATTGTGAATACAGTCCGGACGCTGTATACGTTTACGCATCGGTGCTTGCAGTGAGCCACCACCGATGCAGCCGTATATACAATATATAATATAAGCGCGTCGAAATTCATGCTCGATGCTGTGAACATCCATTAAAAAGTCGCCCTAGGGGTGCAAGGCACTCGCGCTTTGAGATAGAGAAAATGAATGAAAAAAAGGCACGTGGCGATCTAATGAGCATTAAAATTTTCTTCTCGATAACATCCAAGCCGCAGTTTCGGTAAAAAGTGTTATACAAACGCACAATGCACATGTATAAGTGTATAAGTGATTTTTCTCTGTACAGGTTTGTGTATGTTTACGTCAGATCGTATAGGCTAAGCGAGTATTACAACGTGCGAGTGCAGCCAGAGTACAGGCGCGCATTCTGATCGTGAGTGCGAGTCGCGAGCTGGAGCTTGCAGCAAGTGCATGGCAGAGTGCAGGTGCAGAATCTGCACATACACTACGAGGAATTTCTCCCTCTCTCTCTCTGTCTCTCTAAATCTGTACGAGTGTTGGTGCTTTCGTGCGTTTATACACACGCAGACAGGTATTACGAGGTTCCACGTGCCCACTTGGCCAGCGGCCACGCGTAGATACACACACGCAATCACACACGCAGGCACACGATTCACGCACACTCGTGCCGAAGTGCGTATATATAGCCATTGGTTTGTTGCTCGATGCTTGTTCATCTCGGTGGGCTAGTAACCAATTAACCCGTGAACGCACAGAATGCAAGAGCGCTCGTTTCTGTTTGTGCGGCTAGACTACTATGGCCGCGCGCGCTGACTATTTGCCGTGTTAAACACACGCACGAACACACAAGCGCGTTTATATATACGTACACCCACACGTAAATATATATGTATAAATCCAGTATCGTATATCGATTTTGTGAACACATTTGCCTTCCGCGCCGTACATGCCTTTGACCGGTTAAATTACCCTCCGTGTTACACGCTCTTTGCTTCTCTGGCGTTTTTTTACATTCTCTCTCTCACCACATCGACACGAATCACGCACAATTGTTCATAGCGCGTAAGTAATAGTTCCGCACCTACAGCAATCGCAGTATGCTGCATTTATGCCTGTGGCCTAGTCACTCGCTTTGTATTAATACGCAATTGAGAAATTATTTCCGAGTTATGAAATTCATGCCGTGCACTGCGCGTGGAGTAAAGGTGAAGAGAGAGAGAGAGAGAGAGAGAGAGAGAGAGAGAGAGAGAGACTGATATTTCAAGGAAGGTTTATTTTCCGAACGACCGAGCAAGCAGTTTCCGGAGCTTTTTTGATTCGAGTGCCGGGCAAAAGCCCAAGATTACGCAGCAGCAAGGCGTGTATATAGCTCTCTCCGTCCGTTCAATTTCGTGTACACGCACCATGCATACATCGCGTAGAGAGCAAAGAGCAAGAGAGAAAGAGTCTGATGCGACCAGCCAAATCGCATCTCTCTCTCTCTCTCTCTTTCACTTATTCTGCTATCGACAGACACGTAGACTAGTCTCCCCTTGTCTTACGATATATAGATATAGAATAATATTCAGTCAATGGAGCGTGTTACTTGTATATGGAGAATTGAACGACAACCGGAGCAACGTGTTTAATGTGGTTTGTTTGCTCGTGTACCCGCCTAGTTTATTGGTACATATCACGATTATTAATTCAACCGATTGTTGCCACGCGACCGTACATTTATTTCATGCGCAGCAGCTCGTAAGATACAACATAACATATATTGCACGCTCTCGCGCGCGTTTGACCGACCGTGATTTTTCTCTCGTTTATTTATTTATTTATTTACTTATTTATCGAGGTCGATGTAAAAATTATTCTCGGCTAATCTGTTTACCAGCGCACTTGAGCACATTCGATTCGCAATCTCTATCTCTCGGCTGGTTTCGTCGCTCGATCGAGTGCTGTACACTCTTGCGCACTGCTGCAGCTCGAGTAAGCCAGCGCGGTGCATGATACGCATTTTCAAAACGATCGCTTATGAATACCTTAATGGCTCTTGTATATTTTTTTAAACTTGTTACGAGCATCTAATGAATTGCACGTGCAGTGTAAATCTCTTTCGCTCACTCGGTCTCTCTCTCTATCTCTCTTTCTTTCTTTCTCTCTTGCAATGCCCTACGGCCGCGAGCGTATTATGGGATTTCCCCCTAATTCGACGTCTAAATATAGCACTCGCGAAAGCGAGCGAGAGAGAACGAGCTTATACACACTTGCCCCGATGCACTTTACGTAAAATGTATGTGCTCTATTCCCCCCGTTTACTTATTTTATTTTTTCGTCTCTCTCTCTTTCTCTTTCTAGCTCGCTCTTTTTTTTATCTCTTTTTTTACTGCACGCTCATGGAGTCCCCTAAGTGTCTTTGTGCTTTGCACTTTCTTACAGATTTCCAGGCATTTTCTCGATTCGTGCGATCCGCGATGGGTTCAATGCCTCTCTCTCGAGGCATAAAGGTTCATTCGCGACGTTTATGAAACGTATCAACGTCCGAGATCAAATAGCAAAATACCAAGTTAATGAAATCAGAATAAAATTGAACGTTTTCATTAAACTGACAGCTGACACGTTTTTTCGTTTCCGTCTCGTTCGAATCGAAAAATTTTCAAATTTTTTTTTCTTCGCGTATGTATCGGCGTATCGACAAATTACTTTTTTGTCAATCACCTTAGTAACTCCATTAACTGACTCGTTTTTGACGGACAATAACAACGAATATTTCATCGCATAGTCGTATTCTTCTTTTTCGCATACATCTCCCTTCTCTCTGTTGTACCATTCTCACTCTTTCTTTCTCTCTCGATGCTTTCTACCCATCTTCGTCGGGAGTACACGCATGGCACGATCGGCCTTTAAATTTAGAAATTTCGAATTTCCGCACGACGCCGGCCTGTACTCGCACGACGACGCCACTGGCGTATATTCCCTCGTCGACGTAGCCGTCGTCGTCGTCATCGTCGCCGTAGTAGTAGTAGTAGTGGTAGTACATACAGTAGTGCCAGCAGAAGAAGCTGAGAGTGAGAGAGAGAGAGAGTCGGCTCTCGGGCAGTTTACGACGCGCTCGCTGGCATACGCCGCCAGCCGATGCGTGTGCCCGGCTTACCAAAGTAGTTGTTCGGCAATTTCGTGATATACTCCGTGGCCGTAAGGTGCTTGAGCAGTGAATTTTTCGATCCCCGATCGGATCATCCACGTGTGCAGAAGCGGCAGTTTTTTCTTTTTTGTTCACAGTGACAGTGTGTGCCTGCTGCTGTATTGTAACAGGTGCAATGCCTATAATGCGGCTTTTGCGCTCCCGTGGCTTTTGTGTGTGAGTGAGAATTTGAAGAACCCATATACGTGCAGTACCTTTAATCTTGAGTTCAATCCAGGCAGTGCAGTGCAAATTATCCATTTGTGCAGTGTAAAAAAATATTTAGTCGATCGTCGTCGTTGCGTTAGTATAAAATATACTTGACTGACGTATTTATTAAGCGGAACCGTTGGATGGATGAGAAATAAGCGCTATAGGTAGAAAATGTACGCATGAACGTCACCCGGTTTTCGAAGATATATATCGAGAAAAACCAATATTCGCAGTGTCAGCGCAAGCTCCAAGCGCGCGCGGATGAAGCCGCCCGATGAGCAGTAAGCAAAAAGTTAATAAACGAGCTAACAGCGGGAACACGACGACTACTACGACGTGAAAAGTAAAAACGTGAAAGCTGTAGAAAAAAAGAAAATAAACAAATTTGATGGATTAAGCATGCACGCGCAGTTTATATTTGGCCGAACGGTATACAGTGTATGAAAACGTCTTATGGACGTTCACCCTTGCTCTTCACTTGCTCCGCACGCTCTCAAGTTACCTAAAAATAGGAAGCGCAGAGAAGCGTCGCCTGCTGCTGCCGCTGATGCTACAACTATATAGCGCTCCGCTCGATTTTCTTTTTTAAAATCTGATGCGAGCCAAAGAGAGAAAGAGAGATAGAGAGAGGGCACACGGACCTGAAAGCACGCTATAACGATGCCGCTACTGCTGCGGACTCTATGTGAAATTATGACGTGCGAGTGAGTACGTGAGTGCGTAAAGTGGGTAAAGTGGTTCATAATATATATCGGTGATTATTTTTTTTACGTCATCGTCATCATCACTCGCGAGTTGATATACGAGGTGCTAAGTTTGTTGCTCAGTGTTATCTTGCGGCGCGAGTACGTGTAAACAATATGCCGGAGAGATCGAGCATCGGTTGCTGCAGCCGCTTATACGCCCAACGGTGAGTACGTTTCGATCATGCACGTTTGTCGAGAGAGAGAAAGAGAGAGCTGGCTATTTTTATTGCACACGTACGCGTGTATACGGTATATACCGAGCTCCACGAGATTTATTGGACTTTAAAAGCTCCGATCCAATTAGTAGCGAGTGCGCGCGCCTTTCTCATGCGCTGCTGTTGATATTCATTATTGAGAGCAGATAAATATTTAAGGGCGCGCGCACGGTCACTTAGTTTCTTATATACCCGGAGAATAATGCTTCGCGTTTGCCGGCGTGAGCCCAGTAATAGTGACGGAGAACGCGTTTGTGTAAATTTCAGCTTATACCGAGAGCGCGTGCACGCTCGATTTGTTAATCAAAAGAAAAAGTTTAAATTTAAAATATCCCGAGGGCGTGGAATTCCGAATGGAAGTTTGCAACTGCAAAAATAAAGAGAGCGCAACGGTGATCCGAGAAAAAATTCGAAATGTCAATTAACTTCGCTTCGCTTTTTGAATATAAACCATTTCAGTTGAAAACATAAACAATGAATGCTGCCACTGCTGGCGCGCGTGTACGGATTGCGCGCGATTCCGAGAAGGAAGCGAACGGCATTATTTCATATAAGCATCAGTTAACTGTCCATTTTCAAAATAAGCAAGTGATTAATGTCTCGTGCAAATGGATTTTTAAAAATAGAAGAAAATGATGTATTGTGTAAAGCTCGTACGATGTGCGATCGCGTAAATGTTTAGATTTTGTATTGAAACGATCGTTGAAATATAGCGTTGAAAAGTGGCATTGAAATATTTAACAGCGTAATAACTACAACATTGACGCGTGCTGTATTCATTACTTTTTACGCTGAAGCCTTACCGAACTTTTATCTCGAAAAAAAATATCTCGCTACTCACTTACAGGCGTAAACACGAATCACTCAACGATATCGAACGTTTCACCAACAGGCCGTGCTGACCAAACTGTACATCGCCTCGAGGAGTACGATCGCGCAGCCAAGCTGTGCGCGGATCAGCGTAGCCGAGCTTTTCCCGCGGCGATATGCTCGCGCGACTGCTTCGGCCACTGATGCTCCTCTGGCTGCTGTTGCTGCTGTTGAATTCGAGACCGACCCTCCAAGAGCAGCATCGAGACTTTTATCGAGGCGAGGCTCGCAATCAATACGGACATCGACTGGCCAGCAGCAACGCAGCCGGTGCCACCACAGGCGGCCATCACGGGGCGCGGACACGCGAGATCCAAGTCAAGTACGGCCGACTGCGTGGCACCGTCGTACAGCCACGAGCCGAAGGTCTTCAATTGGTCGACGTTTTTCTCGGTGAGTATGGTTATGCAACACGTGAGAGCCTGACGCATTTCGCATCGATGCTTTTTTTCCTGCAACTATGCTTTCTGGTTATATTAATGACGGGGGCCTTTTAAATATGAATGCATAGCGTGCGAATAATATTTTTTCCCGCTCGATTAATTCTCTGAGATTGCACGTCATTTGTCGAAGTTTTCGATGAAAAATAATGAGCCAGCTTTTAGCGAAGGCATTTGTTTGCGGTGTTGAAAACGATTGAAATGAAAGAAAAAATGTCTTTGATACAGAGGAAAGAATTATACTCGATCGATTCTCACATTATAATAGTCGTAAATGTAATTATTCTCGCGTTAAAATATTCGTTGAACTTAGAATATCGATCGCCATGCAGCTCCAATTATTGAAATGCTGTATATGAAAACTCATCCACGCGTTATGTGGCATATAGAGTCAAGAAACTTTGCTCGTCCGCCCTCATACGTATATAATACGTACGCGAGAAGGCAAGAAAACACGAAAATGTGTACGAGTATGAATAAAAACAATCAACATCAAAGCATCTGCTCTCGGTGAGAATAAGTGCGAGAGGACGGACAATACTCTGGCGCGAGAGAAAAGAGACAAGCTGAAAAGGATGATAATGCAGCGCGAGAGAGAAAGGGCATAAGTTGCGCGCGGGAAAAAGCGCATACATATAATACGTGCGCGCACATAAACGAGATATATACGCGTGTATGATGGGGAGCCACCGAGTAAATCAGAGATAAAGAAGACGACACACTCTGCGTGCCGCATGCACACACGCAGTGAAATAAACACATACAGCACGAGCGCACTTATATACATGTGTATACACGAGAAAACGCACGGAGAGAAAGAGAGAACCGGAGACGAAAATAGACGCGTGCGCAGCAGCAGCACATTTTGCAGTGTCAAGCGATGTGGCATATATAGATATATAGAAAGTAAAGTACGCGGAGCTGCTGCTGTTGCCGGGTATATACAACGCGTCGAGCTTAGAGAGCTGCTCGCGATACTCGACACCTTTGGGGTATTTTTATGTACGTATCACCGCGAGAAGAAGAAAAAGATACCTTATAAGCATACAGTGTGACGTGGAGAGCTTCTGTTGTTGCCATTCGCCAAGCTCCAAACAAAATAATGACCACAATTTCAAAATTTGACATTTAAATCGTGTTCGCAATTTACTCGATCGTTTCTTCGTCGGCCGCCCAGATTTAGCACGGTTTTTCATGTAAATAATATGGATTCGGTTCGCGCAGACATGCACACGTGAGTGTGCAAATATCTGTGTGTATATATGTGTGCGAGTGTGTTTATATATGTTTAAGCAGAAACGAACATAAAATGGAACGAATGCGAATTACTAATGAGTCGCAGTTATTCTGCGAGTCCCCGTGCCTGCGACTGCGCGCTGCTCGACTCGATTCTTGTGAAAATAATTTTTTTTTCCAACTGGATTTGCATTCGCTACAATGGATACGCGATGGACACTAAAGCTTTGCAGCGTAGCACTACAAAAGTCGGTACGCACGTAAAATATCGCATATTGTTATGTATTTTCGTTTCGAATCTGATGCTATGGAAATCAACAATGAATTTAAATCCAAATATTATCGTATTCTTTGACGCGATTTTTTTCAAGATTCGTACGACGCACTAGTTCATTAGGTTTTAATTTCGACTGATTCACTGTAACATAATCATATTATCGTGGTCAGTCGAGCGTTAATTTTACGAAATCAATGCCTAATTAAACGAGTCGTAAACAGTTTTATTTTACATCGGCTGACGCATACGCGTGACCGTTAATGCCGTTGCATATAATCAGGAGGCCGTGAACTCGTTATTCCTCTCTCGCATTAGCTCGGCTAAAGAGCCACGCGCAGGGTAAAAGAGACGAGTACGAGCTTAATTTATCGTCGGCGATTGCAGGGAGCTTTGGCAAAAAAAAGTAAGAAACACAAAAGTCGAGAGCTCGCTCAATACGAAAAGCTCGTCCACGCTACATATACGAGCGACGAAGCATCGATCTAGCTGATCAGGCATGAGCGTACGGTAGAAAGGGCTCGAGATCGAAGGTTATAACGTGGGGTATAAGGAAGAACGAACGTCAACGAGACGAGCCGAAACGCAGGCGAACGAGCAGCGCGCGAAAAAGACAATGAAATTGCCGAGGCCGCTCTGCGAAGCCGATAAATCGCGACTCTCTGCCAAAGAACTTCGGGCATGATCGTGGGAGGACAAAAGGATGAAGAAGAAAAAAAAATAAAGCGATCGCGCGAAGGTTCGGTCGTATAAAAGAAAGACGAAAGTCTGAATGGATTTTGAGCGCTATAGTGCCAATTGATGTCTGCCAATTGTAAAGCGCATCTTCGAAGTCGCCGTAGCATTTGAAAAGTGTTTCGTAGATGCGCATTACATACAAGCGTAAACTAAACATAAACCATCGGTATGAGAGATACAGCTTCTGCTGTATCGGTGGCCGTACATAAGTAGCGAGAATCTTCAAAGCGTTTCGTGGGTCTAAATATAAGGCGCAGCTAGCACTGGAAGTGCTCTTTAAGGGCTTATACCGTAGCGTTCGATCCCTTTGGAATTTGTACGTCGCATAATACGCGACACTTTTGCGCTGCTCTCGAAGTCTAAAATTGTATCGTACTGCTATAATTAGATAACTTTTTTTCGCAGGAGTGCCTTACGCCGAGCCACCGATAGGCCAGCACCGTTTCGAACCACCGACCACGCAGACGCCATGGACGGGAGTCCGCCACTTCGACAGGTTCGCCCCGGTTTGCCCGCAGGTGCTGCCCAACATGGAGGAGGAGATCGACTCGACGAGGCACAGGTACCTGAAAAAGCTGCTGCCCTACCTGCAGAACCAGAGCGAGGATTGCCTGTACTTAAATATTTACGCGCCTCATCAGAACAACAGTAAGTTTCATTTTATTTTTCAATATATAGTTCCGAAATAAATTCGTGTGTGTGCCCCGATGCTGCCACCGCGGCTGCTTCTGCAGTGCGGAGCGTGTAATGGAGAGGAAGAGAAAAGGTACGTTCGCACCGAGAGAGAAAAATCTTTCCCTGATATCCCCGAGAAATTCGAGTCTGACGGTAAATCAAGGAACAATACTGAAGAATTCATATCTTCATTCGTGCGCGAAAATAAATTCAGCCTTTCTTTTCTCAACAATGCTCCAGTCGAAAAACCCAAAAAAGTCTCGCAAAGCTCGCTTCGAAAAGAGGCAAAGAGAGAGAGAGAGAGAGAGAGAAAGAGAGAGATAGACCTGAGAGTAGAAGAAGGGAGAAAAGGATAAAAGAGAAAGAGAGAGAGAGGAAGAGAGGGACAAGGAGTTCGCAATAAAAATTCACAACCAAGTACTGCTGCAGCATATATATAGAGAGAGACGGTACAAAAAATCCTTCGTTCCTGAAGTGGCGTGGAGAGCTGGAGAAAAAAGAGCTTGCGCGTCTGAAAAATTTATCGGCTCGTGCGTGCTTTAACGTAGATAATGACCAATACACGTGAAAAGAAAAGATGAAAAAAATGGGAAAAATTGTTCATTCGAAATAACTTTTCAATTGATAAAAGTAAATAATTCGCAAATGAACGAGCGGATAAGTGTTCACAGTCGGAACAGACACAAATTAAAAATGTTTTATCCTTTTTCATATAGGCCCTCCACTTAAAACTAATACCATAAAACGTGTCTAATAGTTAGATGCAGCCATTTCAAGCGCTATATACACGGCTTTTCTCTCTTCATATAGCCTCTCCCTTTCTCTGCCCTTTTTTCTCTTCGTTCGTTCCCCCTTCTCAGCTTCTTCGCCTTCTCTTTATCGAGTATTTGATGGCAGAGCCCTTACCTTACCTTATATATCCCGCCGTCCATCCTTTCTGCTCGTTTTGCAGAAATGGCGCGCGCGCTATTTCGAGCCGCACGCGAGATTTTTATTTTCTCCGCAGCTCCGCGCTCATTACGAGCGCAACTATATAATGCCCTTGTAAGGGTATTCTCTTCGATCGCCGGAATCGGTATTGGGAGCGTAACTTTGATTTCACGAGAGACAAAAAGAACTCGTTGCTGTACACGCAGTTTTTTCTCTCTTTTATTTTTTGTCAGACGTATTCTTCAAAAATTTTTTGGGGTAATACGTTTACGAGAGAAAAAGAGAAAAGAAGGCGCACTGTATAGAGGGGCTAGCCAGCTCGCGCAGATGAAAAAGTGTGTCACTTTTATCGAACTGTTTGGAAGTAGGCACACGGAGGCGCGCATGGCTCTCGTCGTCGCTCTCTCTCGTCGTACTCGTCGCAGAAATACGCTTCGCGGCTTTTATCATCCAGAGACCCTACTGAAACGTGTATTCTGTGCTTCTACCGCGCCTTCGAATACAAGCGAAACTTCTCAACCTAGTTTTGTCACCTTATCGTCGCGACTTCTTATCCTCGATAACGTACTTGCAAGAGAGCTTAACTACAGCTGTGTATTGCAGTCTGTCTCTGTCTTTCTGTCTTCTTCTCTGTACCTCGCTTTTTATTCTTCATCGATTATTGAAATAAAAATGTATATGTGTGTACGTCGTCGAATCGTTGATTAAATCTCGACGAACCGCAGCAGCAGCTCGACGACGTGTATATACGTGCAGAGGCTGTAAGCGAGCTTTTTCATCCTCGCGTTCGCTCGCCTATAACGTATTCTCACGAAGACAAGTCTCTAAAAGCTGCACCGAAGAATAAACAATCCGGCAGTGGCAGCAGCTGGAGAGCATGCATTCAGTTTCTATATATACCTATATCTTTAAACCGCGCAACACAATTCTTTTTCTGCGCCATTGTTGCTCCCTTACGCGCGTGCACACACACGCACACACACAGATACTATATACACATATCTCTGGCTTATGATAGATACATCGCGAGTACCGATACGCCATTGTGCAGTGTATGTAGCTGTGTGTGTGTGTTTGTGTGTGTGCGTGCAGCTATGTCTTTGTATACGTACTTTTTCCTCACTGCATTGAGATTTAACATCGCAAGCGGGGCGAGAAAGAAATCGCGTGCGAGCGGAGCCAGTCGATGGCTTATTTATGGATTTTCAATATAAGCCCTTTATAGGGCGATTTACTGTTTTTCCGACCGAGAGCTTGCGATTTTTTTCTTCGACTATACGACCTATACAAGGCTTTTTTGCTCTTTAGCCTCTGCAGCAGCACACAACGCAGCCAATAGCGGTGTTGGTGTTGCGCTGCTTCTATAGTACAGCTTCGAGTCCTAGACGATGATATCTTGCGAGCAAGCGCGGCCCTGAGCGCGCCTCATCTCTTCAGCCACGGCTATAGACACTATACTATACCGAGAAGCTTTTTTCTCTCGAGTGCTGCAAGCCACGAGATTACGCGCGCGCACGCCGACGTTACAGATCTGTATACTTATGTGCGTTATATATACCAGATGCACGCGCACTCCGTTATGGTATTTGCTTCGATGAATTGTGGACCCGATCCTTTTTTCACCTTCGGTTCGCGAGGCAGTATAATAATTTGCACGAGGTGTTCGCGTGAAAATGATTTTCATTGGATTTTAATTTAGAGTTTCGTAACAACGGAAGAATACTTTATACGATTCGCGTTGGAGAGCTGTTGTACAAATCTTTTGTAGCGCGTAATATTGTCTCGCCCGTTGATATTATATGCCAGTATTTCGCGAACGACAAGCAATAAAGCTCGCGATGCGCGCATTCTTTTGCAGTGCACAGGCGCAAAATAACATGCTTTTCAGAGTCTAATAAAGGAAACGTGTCATTATGTATATGGCTCACTCTTTGAAATTTTGCTAATTTCATAATTTAAAATGAGAAGAATTGAGACTTTTTTTTAAATGAGCATTGCTGTCCGTTGGATGGCCTACTTTGATACCAATGATTACTAATTTTAGACTTATACTGTTTTTTAAGTTTGCCACTCGCAGATTTTTTAATTTAAAGGCACTCGCCACCGAGTGGTAGAAGCTTAAAGTAGTATTATCGTATTTGAAGCGTTTGAAAACTGCTTTCGTACTTTGAAACATTAAAATTGTTATTTTCAGGTCGTTTATAGCACGGATTGTAATTGAAATAGAAAATAGCCAAAAACTATCATTTAATGATGATGTATTTAAAAATATTTTTCTAAGTATTATTTTAGTCATTAGGTCATTGTAATGTTGAACATTTTCTACAAGGAAATTTTCAAATTATTTGCGTTATAACTTAGAAACGTGACATTACACGTAATAAGGAGGTTTCTGGAGAATGAACCATATACGTTTATAAAGAGCTCTGTACGTGTCTGTGTATACATGTGTATGTGCTCATAATGCAGAGTTCACGCTGCGTAATCCAATGTGATGTACCACTGTGCTGTATATATACAGCCCAAGAGCTTTCGAGCCGCTGCTGCGGCAAAGCTTTTCATACTTTCCAGTGGCACAATCAGCGTAATATTAAATTTGTATTATAATGATTGTCGAAACGAAGTATGCGGAACAAGCGCGCACTCCTGGACTTCATTTTTCGCGGGAACATGATTAATTATTATACTTAATGAGACTTTAATTGCAACGGGCCGGGGTTTTATTATTTTTTTTCCTTCTTCTTCTTTTTCTTTTTGACTCGGTGCGGTCCAAGTTTGGCATACATACCAACGAGTTTGAATCGGAACCTCGTTATAAATTCGAGTGTCAAAAACCGTATTAATCCGAGTAACCACGGTGTCACACATTTCTGAAAATTAGGTTGTGTAAATTCTCGAAAAAGGTGTTATCGCACGAAGCTCGCTCACATCTACACCTATATATTATTGCAGGCGATAACTTTTAATTAAAGCCATACATCATTCAGCGAGTAGCTTATTCGTCTTTGTGCGTTACGACGCATGACACGTGAATTCGAAATACTTGCAAGAAACATCGTCGAGGGGCTCGAGCTTCCATTACACGAGCGTATGTGTGTGTCTATGTGAGCACGTTACGTACGTACATATATTCATTTATGCGTGTGCATACCGCGTGTATTAAGAAGCCATCAGTTGCAAAAGCTCCGCTCAGAAAGGAGAAAGAGAGAATGGAAGGGATTCGAGCCACTTCCGCGCAGGAGCGAATCGTATGTACAATATATAGATACGCGATATCACATACATATACTCACGAAGTTCACCAGCTCGTTAAGCATGTTAATCATGGAAAATTAAAATCTCCTGCTATATGTATGTTCGTGTTGCGGAATTGGATGCATATAATATGCATACACTACCCGGAGTATTTCTAGAGTAATGCCGGGGAAAAAAGAGACGAGCACCGTGCGCTCGTTGAGAGTTTACATGTACAAAAACGTCGATTTCGTTGAGGTAAATACTTCGTTTGTATTTCTTTAAATAATAAAAATGCATTTTACGATATAAATATCTACTTGAGAGTGACTTTGATGATTTTTATTGGCGCTGCAGCATGAATTATTAAATTCCCCTCCACATCGAAGGTGCATTTTTTCTCCTTTCAATAAATAATGCGTTCAATAATCAGAAATAATCTGAAATTTCTTGAATGATATTTTTCTCGTCGATTTTCTATTTATCGGAGCACGACACAGCCACTCGTTCAATTTTAATTTATTAAAATGCGCGAGCTCTATGTGTATCGTTGCCCCGTGAAAACTCTGCTTTCACATATAAAAAGATACAAGTGCGCGAGTATAAGAGTTGCCTCTTGCGCTCTTTCCTACCTCTTTCTCTCTTCAGTCTTCCTTAACATACATTCACTGGTCGTTTTGTACGAAGCACTGCTTATTATCACTGCATAAAAGTTTTATTTCCTCTGTTGCTCTCATCGCGCAACTCCCTGGACTTGTCTCTACATATACTTAACTCCTCGTGTGCGCCATAACAGTGTGAGCGATGCATGTGTGTGAGTATGCATATATGACCGTGTGAGTGTGCATAAGAGGCTCTTCTTGTACATGTATAGCCACACACATTGAATGTGCGCGAGTTGCAACAAACGTGGCGGGTATGTGCATGTGCAGCGCCCCGACCCAAGAGGGGTCGAGGATAAAGATCCTTTGCAAAGTCACTAATGAGATTCGTGCGGGCGCTTATACCTTAAACCCACTTTTGCGGCTTTAAACAAACTTATGGAAAGGCTGTGTACACTTATACATGTACACGCGAGTACTACGTATACCCACGCGAGTTTTCACACGTGTTTACGTCCTACGTACGCCCAGTTTCAATTTAAAGGGATGATCGATATCGCTGCAATATAAATCGCTGTCGAAACCAAAGTAATTACTAACTTCTCGCGTCCATGTGTGTGTTATAGTATGTGCTCGTGTGTGTATATGCTCCTTTTCGATGCCAAATTTAATTCGAGCATTTTCAAGAGTACTCGTGTACCTCCACCGCTGAGCCCCGGAGGTTCGTACTGTATATGTGCTTAAGCTAGCCCATGGCCCGATTATATATTTAGGTACCTCGCGACCTATTTTGCGCTGGGATAGAGGCGCGCACTATATACAACAAATAGTTCGATAGTCCTTCGGTTCGACAGGGCAGCAGAGCCAGCAGCAGTGGCAGTAGTGCACTGCAGCGACTCTATTTACATTCGTGTGTAAACCCAATTGCAAACGTCCACTTGATTGCAACTTCGTTACAATAACTTCTCAAAGCCCGAAAAGTCAGCTTTTATAAAAATTTTTTTTCATTTTCTATCAACGACGCGCTCGAATGTGTATAGGGGAGGAAAACCACTCGGCGATGACATGAAGCAAAAATTATCTATAGCCGCGCGCGCGGGTATAAAGTTATATTTACTCAAAGTTTTCAACGCATGTATAGAATAAAAATTTGCATGCGATCCGCGTGATCAAATTTTCAATCGCAAATATATTTTGTACAGATATTTGAAAAAGTCACTCCGAGAAAATTGAGGTCGTATCGTTATTTTTTTCATAATTCAAGCCCGAGAAGAAAATTGCTTCTTGATACGAGTTTGATGGATCTTATTTTTATCCTGCGAGCTGCCCTGCCACGCGCACGAATCGTCGTCCAAAGGGCCCTGTACACGGAATTTTTTTTCTATATTCATGGCGCGGAGACAATACGCCGGTACACCCCGAGCACGGCTCGCTTCACGCCGAAAGAAAACCAAAAAAAAAAAAGAACATAATAATGATAAAAAAACTTGGGCTAGGTGTTCGCGCGCGCGCGCGCGCGGTCAGGTTAGCAGCAGCCTCGACTGTACAAGCGTACAGAGCTATAGCTGCCATGAATGTTGCATATGCTGCTCCGGCCGAGGCAGCGCAGCTCTGTCGGTTACCATTCGTTGCACTCAGTAGATTGCCGTACGTACAACTACGTACACGCGTACGTGTACGCGCCGGCTCTCTCTGATGCGCTGCCTCGTAAAAACCCCTAGCCTCTATATCTGGTGGATCTGTGTACCACTCATACATACTGCACATTGCACACTGCGCTCGGCCACCGGTTCACTCACACTCGTGTTGCATCTACACATACACACGCACGTATATTTATACTATGCTCTATTTATTGCCTTTTCGACATTTTCCCCGACTTGATAGAAACGTATAGTGCATCGCGCAACTTTTAGCTTTTGAAATATCAAAAGTGAAAAACATCTGTCGAATGGAAAATTTTTAAAAAATTTATTAGAAAAATTAAAGTGCGACGGCGATCCATTCATTGCTGCCACGACCTGAGTGCAGCTTGCGCCAGTTTTCCTGGGAAAAATTAAAATTACCCAAGGCTCTATGGTATAATCTTATATACCAAGAATGGGTAATCGAAAATTTTTATCTTTACTTTGGGCGAGAAAAAAATACAAAACGCTCTGTATTATTCTATGGAAGCTTCAATTTACTTCCTCCAACCAACGCTGTGTGGTGTGCTATATAGATGGTCCATATAGTCCCCGGCGTTGGCCTTTTTCTCTCTCTCTCTCTCTCTCTCTCTCTCTCTCTCTCTTTCCCTCGGCAAAACCTTTTTTCTCGCCTATTTTTACGAGGAACACACGCGTTCGTGTGTCCGCGTGTTCGTTTACTCTCCTCTGTGTTATACTCTCCATTTCAGGCTTTCACGTTCAATCTCGTAGGACCCAGTTCAATTAGAAAGTACTTCGTGAGCTTTTTTCTCCTCGTTTTCTTTTTTGTTGATTTTTCTTATCCATCTTATCGAGAGCACGGTCGAGAAATTACGTACAACATTATTTCAAGAAAAAAAAATCAAGACGTACGGCAATAATTTATTCCGTTTTCATAATATCCACGCTGTGCGCGGGTTTTAAATCAACGAAAAATTCCTCAATTAGAAAACGCGCGCGGTCTCGGGGCGCGCAACGTTTTAATTGAAATTTACCCAGAAGAATCGAGAAATAAAATTGTTCCTTATGATAAATATAATCTTGGCAGCTTGGAATACTGTAAGAGCCGCGCGGCTACAAGGAATTGTGTAACGAGCTAAGAAAATAATGAAAAAAAAAATAATAATAAATGGACAGGTTTTTCACGGAGTAAGATTTTTTTTGTCTGACATTTTCCGCGCACCGTACACTCAAAAGTGATGAAAACAATCCAATCTGTGCTCTCGCGCAGATACATTATAAAAACCACGCTTAGCTGGGTGCTATATTCTAGGTGGTGAGGCAATACATTAAAACCCGTCATAAAAATGCAACTCGATTCAACATTTAAAGCCCCCGCGCCGCGAGCGCGCGATATCGCTTTTAAAGCCGACATTAGTCATGCGCCCCGTTCGCGTACCCCACCCGCGGCCGACTTTTCTTCCTACATAAAGTCTGATTTGGCGAAATTTTCAACTCTCTTCTATACGCGCTCACGCACTAGTCACGCGTTAGCCGGCTACCCTTGCGCGCGCAGAGCGCCAAAGACTTTTTGACGAGTTTTCGCGTAATTTTTATCCAACCTAGTGCCTCTTGCACTCGCGCGGCGCTTATACAGCCAGAACAGCAGCAGCAGTGAAAGCACGAACAATCGGAATAGAGCTGCACATGTTAATGGCGTCATTTTTCACGACGTCAGTCGTTTTCCACTTGACCGGGCTTGGGAAATTGGCGTCTCCCTCGTTTCACCCCTTCTTCCCTCTTCGGTGCTTGCAAAATATAAGCGCGCGATGCAGTCTTCATCGCACCGAGAGCGCGTCTACCATAGAGACTCGACTCTTCTGGCTCTTTTTTTTCTGCTGCTCTTCATCCACAGAAGCGCAGCCCTTCTCGATCGGCTGTACAGCGCGCGCCATTTCTATAAGTCTTTTGTTAACTAACTTTGCCTCGAGTCTTGCGCCCGTTATTCTGTGTCTGCAGCCGCAGAGCTTCTTCAAATTATAACCACTGATTTTTCCGCTGATGTTGCTTTATATACAAAAAAATTCTTGAGCTTGCAAGCTCCGCGACCGATGCATTTTTCTCTGCGTGCCTCACGAAGAATGACTGCACTCGAGAGTGCTGCGGCCACGTAGTGAGTCGATGTGTAAAATGTGGTTGCGCTGGCGACACAAGAGCCATTCTGTGCACACCCATACGCCCACATACATACACTAGTACATATTCGTATATATACACCTAGACACCAAATAAAGTCGTCCGCTTCGTGTCCGATCAATTTAACCACGCGCGGAGTCCGAAATTGAAATCGTAAATGAAAACTGCGCGCATCGTCGCGTCGAGAAAGCCACAAAAATTTTTATATCGGGGAAAATTCGAGCTTGCGGGCGTATGTATATACGTCGGCAGCTGGAACCGGGAGTAAATGGAAAAATATACATCGTTAGTAGCCCATCGCAGGGCGGCTGGGGCAGCAGCAGCAGCTCTTCTCGTTCTGGCGGTGGTGGTGGTCGTCGTCGTCGTTGGCTCTCGATTTTGCATAGTGATTCAATGCAAATTGCACTCGGCCAAGTGATCAGCGATTAAATCGCAGCGATGCTTGTGCTCGCCGGCATAACGCGGGCGATGTAGCACGGCGTCGATGGTTCAAGCAGCACAATGCATTCGGTAATCACCTAATGTAATATCGCAAGTAAACCGGGCGTATGATGTCAATGCATCGATATACTCTTTCGCATGCTGCATCCAGGAACGTAGCGTAGAAGCTGCTCTCGATCCGGCAACCCGAGAGAACGCAAGTTAGGCGTAATTACGCGATTGCAGTGGCATGTATATGGCGTATACATCGATCACGTACGCACACTCGCGCGTATACCGAGCGCATTATGCGTCGATCCAAGGCAGGATTTTCACTTTTTATAAGCGCGCTGATGTACATATCGGATGAGATGCTACGTGTACGGCGCATAATTGATGCGAACTCAAAAGTTCGGAGCTTGTGTATTTCGCGTTTCAGCGCTTGTGCGCGCGCGAGGAGCACAATCGACGAGCACATCGACTCAAGCTCAGGCTATGAATTTTTATTTTTTTATTTTTCCCCCGTTTCGCGCTGTCCACCCCAGCAGCAGATCGATCGGATCCATATAACTCACGAAGCCCCGTGTATGTTACCCGAGCAAAACTGTATACGTAATGTAATTACTTCGTTCGTGCAAATAGCTTCGAATGAAAATTCATCGTGCACTCTCGGAGTCTCCTTGAAAGCGAGAGAGAGAGGCAGAGGTAGAGGCAGAGATTCAGTTCCTCGAGATTAATTGTATTTGTTATCGCGACAGCTGTGTATCTGCGAGACGATAATGCACTTCCTTTTTCCCTCTCTCACCGCGTACGACCCGTTTTAGCACCAGAAATTGAGCTTATAGCTGCGTGAACACGCGTCAAGGAGATACGCGAGGGCTTGTAACTGCATCAAAAGTTCTCTTTTAGACGAAGCATTAATATATTATATAATACGCGCGTATATTATATGTATTCACACTCTCGGGACATTTAATTGGCCTGTAACCTAATTTTCCAACAAGTCGAGCCTCGTCATCATCGAGACGCAGCGAGCGCAAAAAAACTCGAGCTCCGCGCGTATACGGCTGCAAGCTGCAAGCTCCCGTTGACTGAAACGTACGGCTGGGCGGACGGAACGCTCGCTCGCTGCACACATCTCTTTTTTAATCATTCGAGCGCATAAAGCCGGAAGCCGAACGCCCGAATGAATGCCACGGTAACGAGGTGAATGAGCGTTGCCTTCTATATATGAGCATCGCCACTGCTGCTGCTGCTGCTGCTGCTGCTGCTGCATACGAGCGAGAAAGAGATATACAGAGTTGCGCGTAGTTTTATATAAAAAAAAAAAGAAAATAAAATCCAGAGACATCGCCGGGCTTTGGATAAAAATCTGGGGTGATGAGATGAGCGTGAATGAGTGCACGTGCGCGCCTGTGCGAATGTACGTATACGTACGTGGCGCGACGTCTAACGAAACGAAATCGCACTTTATATAAAGGAGATAAAAATTTAAGGTTTTAGAGATTTCGAGTGGTCGAGTAGCAAGGATATACACCATTACCACCAGCTCAAATGAATCGTCCGATTTATAGTGAAGGGTTAATGGCTCTTGCGGTATACGAGGTGCGCTCGGAGGTCAGCTCCTCGTAAATGAGGTCAGCCAGTGACTCGCTTTCTAAGACCGCTTCGTATATATATAAGATGCGTACAGCGACAATATAGACGCTTTCGACGTGTGTTTACGTTGACCAATGTGAGGTGGCGAGCGCGCGAGAAATGTAGATATACAAATATAACAATTAAGTTAGTCAAATAAGTATTAGTGTCTGAGATGAAACTTTGAATAAAATTGAGGAATTGTTTTTGATTTTAGAAATGACTATAGAACTATATTGAGAGAAATGAGCGTCACTATTGCTCGTTTTTTGCGTGTGTTTTGTGAGAGTATTTCTCGAGACTGGTGGTTGCAAACGAATAACAAACTTACATGACTAAGAAAAATCTATTTGCACTATTTACATATTTACAGATGAGGAAAGGGGGTTTTGCCGCTCAAATTTAGTTTAAATCTCAAACAATTGGACAAAAAATTATAGATATATGTATAGATCCGGATTTAAAATTGCTCAATTATATGTATTTTCTACTTCACCCAATGTACATTCTGAATCTTCCCGCGTTTAATTCTATACACGACGCAGAAGTCGTAGTTGAGAAATCAACCGGAAACAAGCGCATATATAAACACCACACCCGGAGCAAGAAAATCACTCGAGTAGAGAGTTGTGCAGAGCGAACTAGATCAAACTTCCTTACTGATATGGCAATATCTCTTCCTCAACTTTGACAGATTTTCGATTCTAGTCGCACCTGCGCCACCGCCGCCAACGACGACGATAGTAGTACACCATCATGCGCCCAGCAGCAGGGTCTAGCACGTACATCTCGAATACTAACAACTACGCTCGAGGCTGCTCTCAGGTGTTGTACGTCACCTTTTATGTATATATACGTGGAAAACAACAAAACGAAAAATTCGTTCAATTTTTCGTAAAAAACACGAGAGTGGGTGCAAAGAGATTCGCACGCGCGGTAATACAAGGCTTTGCACTTTGGCCCGTGAGCAATCATCTTTTCCGCGAGCGCTAAAGCACGGAGCTGCTCGCCGTCGCAAACAGTCGCAGATAAACATTGCGCCATAACGCATTTCGCGAGATGCTTTCGCACTTTTATAAATGTCAGATATACACTCTACGGTGTCCATTATTTACCAACTTGCGTGGAACCTCGTTCCCAAGATTTTTTTAGCTCGCTTGGACATAAATATAAAGACACCCATAATAATTTTGAAAAAATTCTCACGTATTCTTTGACTAATTGCAAAGACTTTGTTTTTGTAAATTTTTGGCTAGAATTTTCGAGATAGAAACTTACAAAGATTGAACATGTGTTAATGTACAGCAATAAAACTCTTTTAAAGAAATATTCAATTGAAACAACTATGTTTTTAATCTTATGAAACTTATATTTTGAAAAAGAGTTTTTCTGTCTTGAAAAGGAGTACTAATATTTAACATTAATACTGACCTAATGATAAAAAAATGGTCATTTTTTTTAAATTTTCTACCATCCAATGGTTTTTTGGCAATTATTCGTTAAAGTTATAAATGTTAAGCATATTTTATACAACCCGAAAATGACTGTTCAACTGTTTTGGCAAATTTAGACCAGTTTCCAACTTCTTTAAATATAATATAGGATACTAGATGGCGAGTACTCTTTATCTGTAAATCTGTAAGTGGCAAAATAAGAGTAGTACGATATAAATAACGGCAAGGACCACTTCTGATCATGTTTTATTTCATAAATCTTCAAATGTTATTGATTTTTTCCAAAGTTACTATATAGACAAAAAATTTAAGAATAAAAGAGTTTTAGGTACAAGCAAGGTCGTATCCATTTAAAGAATGATTGTAAACGAAGTAGGTAAATGAAGGTTAATACACTCACGTATATTATAAGCACCCCATAATGATCTAGAGTTTTTTGCGAGTGGCTTGCTAACGTACCATTTTGATGCATCAAACTATTCCTTCATGATTTCATTCCAATGAAAGAGAGTTTCGAGGAAAAACCAAGTCTGCACTGCCATCTATTCAGCATCAGTTCAAGCTCGCTATAAATTCCCTGCTCTCCCACGGTAACCATCGTGCACCTGTTGGGAGAGCTTGCAAGCTTCGAGCCCTTTCCAAGCGATGGCAGCAGTTCTCGCTTTTAGTATCACGTGCTGCACCCAACGTACGACCGCTTGCTATGCAGCTTACACGCGCGCTTACGCACCGTACATGCATATAAAAGGAGCCGCCACGAACATCGCATTTCAATTTGCGGTTGTGTGTGTATACGTGTAAGCTCGTGTATGTATATGGTAGGACCTTCTGATCGATCCTCGACGCGTGTATATAAACGGCGTTCGAGATGGGAATTCTCTCGATGAAAGTATCGTGGTATGCGTTGTGCGTGCGTATGTGAATTCGTGGGTGGATTTACCATTTTGTATACGCGTTGCGCAAGCGATGTATGTACTCGCGCACGCGTCTCATTGAACTTGATTAAAAATGATGACTCTTTCGGAAAAAGCTCGGGCTCGAGAGGGGTGAGAGAGAAAGAGAGTAATTTATCGCTCGCTCAAGCCCAATGAAGTGCTTTATTACTGTTTCGCGATGTTCGTGCCCGATGTACAAAACCAATTGAACTTGTTTATGAGCTAGTCGAATATTTGCACTCGGTCCTGCAAGCCCATACACTTTTATGTAAAGTTTGCATGGGTGGTCGAACGAAAGCACAAATTCGGTGAATCGAAATGAAGATCTTGTCGCAGCCATGCGGGAAGAGACAGACACGATCGGGCTTATTTTCATAGCTCTCGATGCGAAAAATATTGCGGAAGGCTTTGAGAGCTTTCTGTCTGTCTATCTCTCTCTCTCTCTTTCCGTCTCCCTTGCTCTCTCTCGCTTTCTATCAGCGAACACCGAGTGTTGGTTTTCGATATTATGATTCAATAAGGTTATCCATCGTATATTTTCACGGCACGGCGCGGGAAGTTTATTTTCACCCCAAGAGATTACCTTATACATCAATATACGCTTATACGCGACGAAAGGGCTTGACAAATAATATATATTTTTCTCTATTTCGACTGCTGGTGTGCGTGAGTGTGTGTTATATACCCGCTGGATTTTAAAAATATGCCCATACACGAAATACGGCACTTCTTCTTCTTCTTCTTCTTACTTGGTACGCGCGCTCGCGGATGTAAACGAAGATTCGGGAGCCACGCTGGGTATCCGGAAAAACTTACTATCAATCATGATCGCTGCGCAACCGAGGCGTGCAACTCGCAAAAATTCCCCGAAGAAAATCCGCTTTCCCTATCGCATCGATTTACACGCGTCATATGTATGTACCTACTTTCGGCCCCGTCGCCACCGCCCTGGGTTATATACACGTGCATATCTATAATTTCGCGAATACATTGAAGTTTTCGCCACCGGTTGATTTATGTAGATGCTGCAGCGGCAGCATCTCCCTCGGCAAAACTCTCTTCGCGCAGTCTTCTGCTGCTCGGGCTTTCGTGTATTACACGGTATGTAGTGCGGAGAATATGACTGAAGGTAAAATGAAAATATCTACCGATGCATCAATTTTAACGGTGTAACTCCATTGATCCGTAGTGCGCCCAGTGCGCCTCTTTCAATTTCCATGTAAATCTGCATCGAGTCCAAAAGAACGAGAGAGAGGAAGAAAGAAAGAGAGAGAGAGAAACCTGTCCGCGGAATTCTTCCTACCTCCTGACGTTGGCTTTCGTATCCTCGTTCTCTTATTTGCGTCCATTTATTTTTATCGTTCCAACGATTGCTCGTAAATTCCTTCGCATGCCTCAAGTTCACTTTGTCCGCGCGCACGCTTGCGACTTCGCTCCGACACAATAAGAGAAAGAGAGGTAGATATAAGAGAAAAAAATAGAAGATAGAACGAGAGAACGAAAAATCAGAAAAATACATTGAAAGATAGAGACAGAGCAAGCGCATTTTCTTTCTCTTCTCTCTTTTTGCACTCAGCGCTTTTCTCAATATGCTTCCGAGTGTGCGCTGCCACCACCGCTGCCGCACACTGCAGAAATGTAAAATATGATTTTATTTATGACCAAGCTCGGCAGTTAATTGAATACGATCGTATATACTCCATTATTTCTCGGGCATAAAAAAAAATATAATACTACTTTTTTCTCCCCCTTACTCTATATTCACGCTATAGCCGTGTGCGTAAGAAGGAAAAACATATTAAAAAAATGCACCCATAGCAGCAGCGGTGAGTTTCTTTTGTTAGGTAAAATATGTATAAATATGAAATGCAGAGCTCGATCCGCACGCGGTGATGCACCTCAATTATAAACACACTACGAGCGGAGATACGCGAGTTCATGTACATGCGAGCTCGTACGGTTATATTACATATGAGAGAGAGAGAGAGAAAGAACTTGCGCGTTGCCCTGCGAACAAGCTCGTCGAAACGTCGACTCTGCTCCTGCTGCTGCTGCTGCTGTTGCTGCTTTGGCGAGACATAGGGAGAGAGATAGCTGGCAACTTGAACTATGGTAACTTTTAACGGAAATTATGTATCTTTGAAAGTATACACGAGTGCGCGGGGTGCGCGCGCGTTCGAGAGTGCAATTATGTAAATGGCCATTAAGCGTGTATGGACTTGTGCAGCCACCGAAGGTTTCTTTCGAGCGGAGGGCATCACATTTCGCACACCTATATACAGCTGCGTGCATGTTGTAGTATACCCGCGTTTTGCTGGCTGCGGCTAGCTCGACTCCATGCCATGGCTGCTGGCATCGTCCGACGTGGAACGGAAAATTTATTCTCGCCATTAGCATAACGAATTCGGCATTCGACGAAAAATATATAAGAGAGCCGTAGCGGCTGCCACTGCTGCGTCCACTCTTGCACCTGCTATAAGCATATTCGTCGAGCTCTAGGTGCACATATTCTTTTTCTTTTCTTGCTTCGGTGCAGCTCGGAGCTCCCATTTGCTGTTCCATCGTGTTTACACACGACGCTACGTCGACGCATCGAAAACAAAAGAATAAAAACAGACTTCATTCACATTTTAAGGGGAGAGAGAGAGTGAGAGAGAGAGAGAGAGTCTGGCGAACGTCGCGGGTGCGCTCGCGAATATAACTCGGGCAAGGAAGGCGAACATTTTCATTCATTTTTCCATTATAGCCGAATAAATCAGAAAGTTTCTACTAGAAAAGAGAGAAACTTTTTTCGCGCCAGCTTAAATGTAAATCAAATAATAATGAGAGTAAAAAGAGAAAGAGATAGAGAGAGAGCTGCAGTACTTGCGAGGAGAGAGAGCAAAATGTCCGATGCAAAAAATTCAAAGTTCATAGACAGTGGAGGGTACGACGACGACGACGCATCGATTCTACTATGCGGCAGTTGTAGTGGTGGCGGCGGCGGCTGCTGCTGCTGCACGCTGTTGTATTTGGACTTTTTTTTGCTCCTCTCTTCCTTTTTTTCCTCTTTTACCCGAAGCAAACGACGCTGCATAAAAGATTCGAGAGCGAGAGAGAAGCAACGTATTCCGATCCGGATGCTGAAGGGACGCCGAACGCGCGAGCTTGCATATCGTACAGCTGCAAGATAGGCCATCCTAACGCTAGTTGGCTACATTTTTTTGTGAGAGAGAGAGTAGAGGCAAAACGGAGGCGACGGCGCGTGAGCTGCGAGGTCAAAAAGGGTTAACAGAAAAAAAGAAAAAAAATCGACGCTGAAAACTGGGTTGTGTTCGGCTCTTTCTCGCGCTACATGCGCTACAACTATGCCCCGGCTCTCTTTCCCTCGTCTGATCGTCCAAATTGCCCTCCACTGCTGACGTACAACAGTTTGAGTCATGCGCAGGCCAGTTGTCGTTTCTTTTTTTATGACTATTCTCGCTCCCTCTCTTGCTCTCTTTCTCTTCGCTACACTCGCAGTTGCCAGACAAATTGTACCTCTACCTGCCTGGGCTACACGTACCGACTGACCGACCTCTCGTTCTTTTGTGCGCGGCCATTTAACATATTAACATGTATGGAACAAGCTCTCCCTTTAAATGCCCTTAATTTTCATTTTATTTTACTGACTAAGCAGGATTTCAAGCTTGCTCGCGTAATAAGAGAGCGAAAAGCATAAATTTTTCTCTGATTATCTTTTTTTGGCATGCATTAAACCTAGCTTTTACACGGATCTGCACACGTGCACATGCGAACACACGTAGCGGTCGAAAAAAGGGAACATTTAATGAGGATATTTTTAATTTTTTTGCCGTACAACGGCTGAATAAAATTTATATTATATGAAATTATTCGTTTTTTTTGGCTCTCCCCCTATCTTCGTCGAGAATATTCTAATTCAACATTTGAAGAGGCGTAAAACACACAATTAAAACTTCACGGAGCGAAAAAATATAAAATGTACATATGTATCCGTTTCGTACGAGATTTTCATTCCCACGAAATAAAATAATCATCGCCATGCGATTGAATTTCTAGGTTTTTATCCTCTCGAGTACTTTCTTGTGAAAATATAATAAACTACCCCCCAAATGATGTTTGTCTCATTCGGTAAAATTGTTATCAACGTGACGATATTTTTTATCAAGCTTGAAAGCACAGAGCAATGTTTATTATATTGCGTATGAAATTTATCTCCAATTAGTCTAGCCAACGACATAATAGAAGCGCCGATTCTAGCGTAGTTCGCCAAGCAAGAGATGTAGTATTTTTGTTTTTGCTAAAAAAAAGAAGAGGAAAATGTAAGTGGCACCGGTTCAATAAATAAAAATCGTACAAAAGAGCTCCGCAGAACAATAGGTGCGAAATAATAACAGATATAATAATAATAATAAATTCTTTCTGACACGGAAGGACGGAACAGCTATTCACATCTATATAATCCACGAAGCAGAGTGTCGGCCAGGCACACACATATACACGCACACTTGCACACCTGTAGGGTGAGCTTGCGAGCGAGCTTAATAACTGACCTTCTTCCGAGGCACACAATGGCTCGCGCGAGCGAGCGTCCGCATTTCTGTATACTATATTCTTCGTTCCTTTTTTTTGCCGAGGCACACTCTTGCGTGCACGCCCTTTTTTACATTCATTCATTCGAGACATGTGCCCAAGAGCTCACCACCACCAGCACCGCCACTAGTACCAACAGAGCAGCACATGGGCGCTTTGCACAATTGTGTCGCACGTATACATACGTATGATACAATATCACTTTTCTTTGCAAGCTCAGGCAACAACAATATCGTCGGACATCTTGTAATTATATATCCTGGCTTATACCACTCGCGCTCGAGGCCGCAAAAATTCCGGCGAGTCGCATTTTCAGGCTCATAATATAGTAATATAACCGCAATGCAACGAAAAAATACATCGTAATAATAATAATGATAAAACAAATGTTCACTTTTGCTTGTCTCTCACGACGCCCTTTTGTGTTTTCAGGCCAGAAAAACAATTTGGAAAGGTACCCGGTGATGGTGTTCGTGCACGGCGAGAGCTACGAGTGGAACAGCGGAAATCCATACGACGGCACGGTGCTGGCGGCTTACGGCAACGTTATTTTCGTTACCGTCAACTTCCGATTGGGGATTTTGGGTAAAGGTTTTGCAACTAAATATACAGTATATAATGCCACTACGATGCAGCAGTTCATCCCATTAAATGCATTAATTGTATATGCATAGTATATATAGTATATATCAGGCAAGCGTGTATGCATAAAAGCTCTAATGAAAATCCAGTCAACGAGCTTGCGCGACCTACCTCGCTGGCGCGCGCGCGATCCGACTTTTTAATTGGTAATCTGGGTATATGCGTGTACGTGCGCGCGAGTTCAGCTGAGAGCTTTTGGATGTTCGGCAGGCAGGAGCTTCATTGAATCGACAGTAGTCGAGGATGCGATGTATAGTTTTTACGTTCGTGTATATAATATTTCGATCTCGTCAGCCATACCGCCTGCCTGTCGCTCTCGTTGTTCCTTTGTGTCTGCCGATTTCAAGAGCTGAAAAAACTGCTCGCCTGAAAAGAAGTTTATTTCTAAAGTAAACCTCGTCAAAATTGCAATAAGCAATTGCCGCTTATAATGTACGTACACGCTGTAGAGCTTAAAAATTTTCGAGAGGGTAAAAATTAATCTTGTGTTGTTTAAAGTGATGTACATTCATTTCTGCACGCATCCATACAGGTTTCTTGCGACCCGGAACCAAAGACGAAACGGCCAGCAACTTCGGTCTGCTCGACCAAATAGCCGCGCTCGCCTGGCTCAAGGACAACATCGGCCAATTCGGCGGAGATCCGGCGAGCATTACGCTGCTCGGCCACGGCACCGGTGCAGTCTTCGTCAATTTGCTGCTGCTCAGCCCCATCAACGCCGGTCTGTATTAAACAATTCACTTTGTGAAAATACATCAAAACGTCGTGACGAATCGACCGCTACATTATGACAGTATTATACACTTATTTATTACGTACTTGTGGCAGCGTGCACACAGCAGCGCACGTATGTTTTGCGAGTAACCCCCTCCGCAGACGAGCCAGAGTCGATCGTCGAGAATTCAAAGTTTCCTCGATTCCGCGAATAGTTTGTGCTTTGATTTATACGCAGAGGATGCCTAGCAGGCACCGACGCCGCGTATACATATATATACCAACGTAGATTTCACTCGGAGCTTTCTGGATTATGCACACGAACGCGCTTGATTTCATGTTGTTATTGTTCGAGTTTTACTCTAGCGTTGCTCCCTCTCCACATCGCGTGGTGTTACTGCTGCTGCTGCTGCTGCTGCTGCTGTTGTTGTTAGTGCGCGGCTAAGTGGCACGCGCGCGACGCCCTGCCGCTCGCACACCGCATTGTATCCTTGCAAAAGCTGCAGGCGTGAATTTTCATCGGTGCGAGCGTAACAAGCTCGACGACGCTCGAGGTTCTATCCGCTCAGGATGTAGGAAAAAGAAAAATGACGCTGATATTACCGTTTCTCGCTTTGCAGGTCTCTTCAAACGAGCCGTCTTGATGTCTGGATCGGCTCTTAATCCAGATGCCATTGGCAAAGCCCCGCTGCAAATCACAAAACAGGTGTGCTCAGCGTATATACGTTAGCTACGCTTCTGCTGTTGCTGCTGATTCCGACCACTAACGCTTCCACCTTCTACATAGCACTACATATAGCCTGTGTACCTCAATCTTCTCCTTATCTCTGTACACGTGCATGTTCCTCTCACTCTGTCGGCTGCCCTCCTCTCCCGCATCTTCTCTATATACGTATATATTCGTAGTCATGAATACCGATAGAGCTTGATACGAGCTGATGCTGCGCTGCTGCTCTGTCGGCTCTGATCGATCGTGTACTGCGCGCACGAGCGTTCCCATTCGAATTTCAATCCCATCTCGAGTTAATGAAGCGTTTTATACATTGTGTTCGTCGTGAGCGCGCACTGCCTCTCTCTCTCTCTCTCTCTCTGCGCTGCACGTGTGTCCCAACCTGACTGCACTTAAGCTTTATGTAATGCGCAGCTTCGATCCCAATTCTATCCTGAAAAAATTCGACACGCTTCGCTTGTACATTGAAAAAAGCTAATGTAACAAACTAATACAAACTTATACTTTTTTCAAAAGGTCGCTTACGCGCTCAACTGTCCGCAAGTCAGCGACGAGGAGCTGTCGGCCTGCCTGAAGAATCGCTCGGTGCAGGATTTGCTCAACGTCAAGATTCACAAGCCCAAGTTCGTGCCCGCGTTCGCGCCACTGGTCGACTCGGCCGTCATACCGGACAAACCAGGCAATTTAATGAAGAATGCCGAGCGTCTCTCCAGGTACGTACAGAGCAGCAGTGCACAGCTAGTACACAGATATATACACGCAGCCTATAGCTCATTGCATTATAGCCTGCAGCATGAACCCGCCTTGGAATATCACGCGCGGGTGTGTATACGCCATGGCTTGCGGCGCAGCTTTCGCCATGATTATGCTAATTAAACCCAGGAGTTATATCAGCCCATAGCATTATAGCATGGTAGAGTGTGTGCAACGGCAGTAGGTAGTGTAGCGCGCGAGTCGTTCGGGGCGCGCGTGCTATACTGCTACTACTACTATGCAGCCCTCTCCGTGCACCCAAAGTGGAAACGATTAAAATGGCAAATATCCTCGTGGCGTTATAATTAGCTTACTTCTCTCTCTCCCTCTTTACCCCCTTCTCCGTACCTTCGTGTGTATGGATGAGCTGCAGCTGCCATAAATCTGCTCTATGACTTTTCGGAATGGGGGGGAGAGAGGAAGAATTTATTGCTCGGAAAGATTAATGATATTGAAGGGCCACCGCCACCGGGCATCACGCGCGGGTATACAAGCCAAAAAGATGTCCAGTCGTAATTTTTATAGTACCCTTCCCTCCCGTCCCTGCCCGATGGCGGGAGCGAAGGCTCGATTCCATGCCGGTGCACGCGCGTATACGTATAACGTATAGCTACTGCAGTAAGATTGATACTTGCCGATTAATTCTTCTAAAAAAATTTCTATTTGGCTGTCTTATCGCGAGATGGCTTGCCCATACCGCGTGTGGGTGCTTTTTTTACCTCTCTCTTTTCCTCTTTCTCTTCTCTTTTTTGCGGCAACTTTAATCGTAAACCGTTCTGGATGCAGGCAAAGCCATCAAGGCACAATCGGCGAAATGAGACCGCATTTAGCTACTACTACACCGCTATAACGCTGACTCGAGACTATTTGCATTATCAAGTTCTTTTTCCCACCCGAGTGCTGGGTAAAAGAAGAGCAAAAAAAAGAACCAGAGAGCGTGGATCGTCGTCGAGGACTAGAACCACTTCGCTTTTCTATCCGGTCCGCTTGAGGAAAGTAAGGAAAAAAATTCGGAGTGTATATCGCATTGAAATCCGCGCGCGCTCGCGATCTCGGGCAAAAAAGCTCGAGCTCTATATACATATATTGGCCACTGAAAACGCTTATATACTTGTTGACGAAAAATTTTCTGTTTACACAATGTGCGAACTGCGCAGATGCACATATTAATATATATCTACTAGAAATATAGCACACAACGTATATATGCGTGCATAATATGTTGTATGTATCTCTTTTGTAGATTCGACCTGATGTACGGCGTGACGGAGCTGGAAAAATTCAATTTGCTGCCTGGGCTCGCGCTGCTCGAAGGATTATCCAGCGCCAGGCGGGACGAATTCATTCGCGAAAGCGTCAAAGTGAGTATACGTATCGTCGCAGTACATGGGAAGCGGCGGTGCAATTCATAGCAACAGCGTATGAAAGCACGCAAGCGAGAAAGAGATGGAGATAGAGAGAAGCTGTTTCCGCCGGCGAGGAGGAGAGGAGGGTGAGGTGGCGCGCGCGGTGAATCATGTTTTACTCTCAAAGCTGCGATGCTTATCGATGCGATTGGCGCGCGCCTGAACTGATACGTCGAGCTTTCTAATACTCGGAGATCGCGCACAGCAACTGCACACACGAGATGCATATACGTACATATGTATGGAATGATACAGGCTAGGAAGAGGTCGATGTGCGAAGCTAGGGGTGAAGCTAGAGCGAAGCTCGAGCGCGCGGAGAGCTGCGAATGTAGAATCTGCAGCAGCAGCCGCCGCCGCCGCATATGACCCGCTTGAGAAAGTTTGCCAACTACTTGGAGGACATATTTCAATACGTGTGCGCTGCAGCTCGCGACTTACTTTTTCGAGCTCTCTCGCACGCTCGGATTTCTCTCACTCCCTCTTCTCCGAGGGATCTCCGGAGGGAAAGTAATCTTAGATCCGTTCGAAGGTCCAATAAAATTATCTTATCAAAGAACATTCGAGGGAAAACTTTTATTCTTCTTTTTTTTCGAGAGGGAAGGGGAAGGGAGTCAAAGGGGGTTAAAATTCGCGTCCCATCGCCGTACACCAGCAGCTAAGCGATAGTATCGATAAACGAAAGCTTGGGAGAAAGGAATAGAAGAGGCGAAGAAGATTCCCGGAGTTAAAAGTACAATTACATATTCTGATATAATACGACAAGAGTCGCGTACGAAATTCGTAGTACCTTCGCCCTCGCTCGCGCGTCTAGAAATGAAACAATGTTAATTAGCGCGCGCGCTCACGAATGGTAAGGGAGCGTGGGGCAAGGGCGTTTCATGCATGCTGCTGCTGCAGTACTGCGTGCGATGTACGTGCGGACGACGACAACACGTCGAGGAGTTTAGGAGTATAGTATAGTATGGCGCGCGTGAGCTGGAGCTTCTGCTCTGGCTTCCTCGGAAGTTGCCTCCGTGCGTGTTCGAGCGTTTATGTAATATTTTGTATACCTATATGGTGCTGCTGCTACTGGAGCGCAGCGCAGCGCACACATGTTACAATTTCACCAGTGATTTGTCGTTGCGTCGCAGGCGAGCCACGAACTCGAGCCCGAGCTGATTCTGCGCAAAGTTCTCGAGCACTACGGCAGGGACGAAGACGAGAGGAGCGGCAGAGGCAGCGGTGGCGTCGGCAGCAGCAGCAGCGGCGACACGCGCCAGCGTAATCGAGACTTAGCGCTCCAAGTGGTCTCGGACAGCGGAATCGTGGCGCCTCTCGTAGCTACGGCTAATATGCACTCCAGAGCCAATCCCAAAAGCTACATGTACGTGTTTTCGCATCCCAAATCCATTAGGGACAAACTTTCTCTCGATATCAACGTAAGTATCGCCCGGCCAAAGTCGGGTCCAGCTGTCCCCCCTCCCCCCTTATTATCATTTATATATATACGCGCGGCTGCAGGCTGCCATATATACATGTACGTAGATATAATGTACGACTGCCCGAGAGCCACGCTCGGTGTACGTTTCTAATCCCGGACCGCTATATACTCGCCCGAGCTAATCTCATTTGTTTTCCAGGCGCGACAGTCGTACGTTTCATGGCTCGCGTCCGTGCGCGAGCAAACATACAAACATACACCGCTCGTAATAACGCTACTATTATATGTGTCGCGGTGAAAAGGGTGTGCGAAAAATGCGTGCTATAATTGTTAAAAGCCGGGCGCGACGTACGTTTTGGCGTCATCTCATAAAACTCGCGAGTAGCCGGTGGTTTTATTTTCATTGTATTTTGTTTTCATTTCACTTTATTTCTTTGGCGTCTCTCGTTACGTCGATGATTTTAAGACTGAAATATAACGATTTTTTTATCGCGATTCACTTTAGTTTTTTCGTTGCGCTCGCTGCGACAAGCGGTCGTGTTGATGTATTAACGTTTTTATCTGAAAATATTTTTGCATTCATTTTTTATGCTTGACGTGCTGAGCATTTACAAAAAGGTGATGTCTTGCTTAACGTAAAAGATACATAAAAGTGCTGTATGTTAAAGAATATGAAGCTCGAGCCTTGCGTACCTGAAGAATTTCTCGCACAAACTAGACGTATTTGTTCGCTAATTTTTTGTGCTTAACGCGAGCTGTGCTGCGTGCATGCGCGAGTTTTGATCCGACGAATAAAACTTAATATGGATTCAAATTATAAAACAAACAGCGCATCCGGCCATATACTTCGTTTGTCCTAAGCTTCTTAACTTTTTTTTCGCCATTACTATGAAAATCGTTTTATAAAAAATCCATCAGAACAAGAACGAAAAATAGATCTTTTACAAGTAATGCTTATAATATTGTGTGGGTGTATGTTATGCACACACAAACCTCTCACAAGGAAAGCTCCAAATTTTGTTGAATTGTTGTATTGCTTTTGACAATATGATGTTAAATTTAAGTTGAATAAAATTTGTAACTTTGAATCTATTTCTTACAATGCTTCTGGGATCTTTGCCTGCTTTACATTAGCAGACGTCTAATCTCTTCCAATAACAAGAAATGTTCGATTCTTGCCCGAGATGTTTATTTTTTTTAACCTGACTTTTACTTATACAATTATTCTGACATTACCACTTGCAGGTTTACAAATATCAACAAATTTACAAGTATCAACTCGCCATCTTGCGGCGAAAACTTCAATTATTACTGAATAGCATACTTTTTTTGCGTAATAAAGGAAAAAACTGAATAGCCATTATTGAACGTTATTGAAGTATTCAATCGTATTTAAAATTGAATTTAGGATTAAATATTTTTTATTCATTTCTAGATTAAAAATAATGTATATAATTACATTTTCCTGCATTTTTTGCGCTGTTTATGTAAAATAAAGGAACTTTATACATTATTTTTGAACAACAATTTTTTTTAAAGGTACTTTAAATAAAATTCACCATCAGTCGATTTAATTATAATGTTTTATTTTACATTATATCTGAATTCAATTAAAGTTTTTTTTCAATGAGATAACAGAGCGCCCCGAGACGAAAATTACACAAAAAGAAAAAATTTCTTGAAACTAGCGACACTCACTTTCAGGAGCAGATCCAGCGCACGGTTCATGGCGAGGAGCTGCCTTACGTATTGGGTATTCCATTGAGCGGCGAGGGCCATCACCTGAGCGCAGCTTACGACAGAGGCGAGGCGCTGCTGTCGAAGGCCATCATGGACTGGTGGTGCAATTTCGCTTATTCAGGGTGAGCTGCAATTTTTTTACCTTTAACTTTATTCACCTGCAAAATTACGGGGACTGGGCGCGGAAATGATTGATTTTTTTCAATGATAATTCAAAAAATATTCGCACAACCGAGTGCTCGTCTTATGTCGAAAGGATAGAGCTCTGTAAAGTAATTGTAAGTTAATCTAGCTGAGTCGCCATGACTAAATTGAAGAAACGAAAAAGCACTGTGAAACTCGAGAAAAAGAAAGAGAGAGAGGAAGCGCAAATGTCCTCGCACATTGTGCTTAAGAGCTGAACTTGACCATCGTAAATTAATAGCTTTTCCAGAGTGAATTAAGATATTGTACATGAGAGAAAACTTTTCTTATATTCTCTTTCTTATGTGTCTGCGCGCGGTCTTTTGTCCTTTTCCCCAATAATTTTTCTTTCTCTTAAGCTCGAGTAGAGCAGCAGTAGCAGCTCCTGCTTAGTAGTATATTCTTATTTCGTTGAATTTTCGCAGGAGCCCGAACAACGTCAGGCCACCACCGAGGAGACTGTCTTACCTGAGTGATGACTACGAGGCCACCTCGCCCTACCAAATAGACTGGCCGGAATACGACCCCGAAAACCAGACGTACTTTAATCTTAGTAAGTTGTTTGCTCTCTTGATACATGTCCCCGTGTGCGCTAGCGGCGTATATATATAAAGGTCAAAAAAGAATCTTCTCTCGGTCCTCTTTTGCCGTATTATATAACTACCTACCTAGCGTATATAGCGGGCGCAATATAGCATGCAAGCCCGCGAGCCGAGGCACGTCGTCATGAGCGAGTTACAAGCTTTTGCTCTCTTCGTTTTTTTTTAGTCGGTTTGTATATATACGTGTATATAAAGCGACGGAACATTAGTTGGATTGCCAATTGATTATTGGAAATCGTCGCGCGCGAGGCTGTCTTCGAGGTACAACATTATCGGTCGTTCGTTCGTCGTCGTCGGCGTTCAAAGCCTGCTCTGGGCTAGATAGATAGCTATACATGCCCAGCTGCGATGCAATTTGATAATTGCTCGGCGTGCGCGCGCGTATAATTTTACGTAGTTGCATCGCGGCTGCTGCTGCTCCGGCGCAGCCATATATATCGCACGCTACTCGCTTTTCTCGATGACAGTTATAACGATTAATTACCTCTCTCGCGACGCGGCTCAGGCCCCCGCTTGCGGCATCATCGATTTTCGACCCATCATTCTCTCTTCGTGGTGTATATAGTGGTCTGCTCTAGCCGTACGAGCTGAATGTAAAAATTTAATCTAACGCATCCGCACGCTTATACGCCTAATCTTTTATCCGGAGCTGTAAAAAGAAATAATAGCTGAGAATTTTTTTTTTCTCTACTTCTCTTATACTAATGTTACAGCCACACCGCCGCATGTAGGGCACGGCTATCGCGCCGCGGAAATGGAATTTTGGAACGAGGAGATACCGCAGCTGCTACGCCGACCCAAAGTTATCGAGCTGTCGACGGAACAGCAGAAGGCGGCCCAGGCGAGGCGTCCGCGTCCGGGTCTGCTGGACATTTTCGACCGGGAGTACGGCAATCGAAGCGAACCGGCCAATGTGCTAAATCCTGGTGGGAATTCCAATGGCGACGACGACAACGAGCTCTTTACAGCCTCTAATCTTGGCGATGGCGACGGCGAAACACGCGTAAGGATGCAAGCCAGAAAACGTCTCTTTGTTATCGCGTTGATTGTATGTGTCGTTGGTACAATGTACGATTCCCACAGCAAAAGGTCAACTACGGAGCCGAATTCGGTGGCAAAGGTGTCGGCGACGGTGGTGTCAGTGGTGGAAACGGCACAGGGGAAGATAGGCCTCGAAGCACCTCGGCGATGTCGTTACTCATCGGATTCGGCGTCGTGTTCCTCCTGATCAATGCCACGGCTCTGTTCTATCTGTATCGCAAGTGCCACGGTCTGCGCAATAAAGCCGGGGGCGGCGTCGGCGGCGGCAATCATCACACATTGCTACGTTCGCCCCACGTTATTGGCGTGGCTCACGCGCAGCATCATCATGTCGTATTGCCGAAGGGCAGCGGCAGCCGGCCGAGACTAGCCAACAAACAGGAGGAGGAGCGCCAGCAGCAGCTCGGCTATTGCAACAGCGCCAGCAAGCCCGACCTGCGCGAAATCATCAAGAACGACAAGGCCTACGATAACAATTCCAACTTCGGCCGGAGATCGAGGGATAACTCGTCGTCGACCATCGACACCAAGGTCAAAGTGAGAGAGTGGATTCAGCAGGAGATCGTTCACAGGTAATGTCGAGTACACGTCGAGCTTTCGTTCTCTCTGAAAGAAAAATAAAAGATTAACCGATCACGCAATTACGCGTTTACGCGAAAAGCTCGTACATAAAGCACGAGATATATAAATTATTCACAAAGCCCGCTGCGCCATCGGTCCTGCAGCGCAAAAACCCAACCGGGGTAATTGTAATGAGAGATAGGTATACGTAGCGCCGCGCGTAGTACAGCTGTAGTGAGCACCGCGATGAGCGCGCGCCTCGGTATTTCAAAACCCCAGGTTACACACAGAGCCCGCCGCCGCCGCGGCGCTAGCGCAGGTATAATTTGGTTTAGTCCCAAGTTTTCGCGTGGGATACCCCTAAGCTCATTTGCCTGGCAAAGCAGAGAAACTTGCGCTTGCAGCAGCAGCTAGCTAGAGAGCTCGCTCGTTCGCTCGCTCGGCTCTCGGGCTCTCTCTCTCTCCCTGGGCTCCTATTACTGCCATTAATTATACAACTCGATATCGCGCGCCCCGCTCGCGCATGTTGTTTCCGTACTAGAGACTGTCGTTACTCATATTTCTCTTTCTCTCTTGCTCTGCGCAGAAGCTGCTCCGAGCTGCTACTTGCACAGCATACTGTGCAGCAGCACCAGTATCCCAGGGTTAAGACTGAAAGTTCCGCGCTGGGAGAGAGAGAGAGAGAGAGAGGGAGCTGCTATTACGTCCCATCATGGACGATTGTTTGTCTTGGAATTGCGTTTCAAAAGTTGACTTTTCCCGGCAGTCAAGAAAGATAAGCTTTGAACGGTAGTATAGCACAACAACGGCAGCAAAAAATACAGAAAAATAACTCGTGAAAGACGCTGTGCTGTGCTCGCTCGCTCGCTCACTTTAATGCTCGCAAAGAAACGCGCGTGCTACGGTAAATAATGTATATTGTATCCGAAAAATCACTCGGAAGTAATGAGTATCTCGAAGTGTAATTTCCTTTTGAGCGAAATTTCTCTCTTTTCCTCTCTTTCCCTCCCTTCTCTCTCTTGAGTGCATGTATGCACGATGGTGAGCGTACCTAGCTTAAAGAGCCTAGACAAGGGGGAAAAGTGAACGAGCGAGAAAGAGGAGGAGGCGTCGGCATACGGCGGCGTTAGGGAGGATTGCAGAGCATCGTGCGAAAGAAAAATCCATTAGGTCGCGAGCGCAAAACGCAGCTTGAAATTCTTCTCTGGCAACAACTTCCTGCCTCGCGCGCGTTTACGCGAAAAAACACAATGGCCATTTGAATTTTAACAAAAAGTACTTATTGCACCTCAGCCTCATTTTCCAGCGAACGGAATAGGTAGCAAGAAAAAAAATATAAATAAAAAGAAAAAAAAAAAGAAAAAAGAAAAACGGAACAAGACGAGCGCGGAGATAGTGTTGAGCGTACACGTGCATTGTGCGATGACTGTGCAGCTCCACACCAACAGTCGAGCACTTGCACAGGTGTGCGAGTGTTATAGAAAAATAAAAAAAAAAAAAAAACAAGAGAAGAGCACGACTGCAAAAAAAATCTATTAGCACAGGCAGAGTAGCTCGCGAGTGAAGCGCGCCCGCGCGCGTCTTCTCAAGAAATGACGAGACTTTTCTCCAGAGAGCTGAGCGAAACACAGAGAGAGAGAAAGCTCGAGCTGCTGCTACTGTAGAAAAGAGACAGAGAGTAAGAGAGCGTGTGTATGTGTCTTTTCCGGCATTGCCTAATTGGACAGGGGGTGCATATAGGCAAGGCATGCGCGCGCGAGTACGAGGGCTAAGAAGACGAAGAAGAAGAAGAAGAAGTAGAAAGAGAAGTCGAAGGAAAGTCAGTCCAATTACGGGCGCTCCTCCAAAAAGAGAGAAAGTCTAAGAGAGTGGGAGACTCGCTCTCTCTCCATGCGCTTCGACTATATGCATCCCCGACTCCCACAATGTGTAACGTACTACAGAAAGCTCAAGCATGTATGTGTCACGCTGTAATGTATATCCTATGTATATCTACGCTACAACAGCAGCGTATATAGCCCTCTTGTATCGCGCGCGCGCGGGCATATCGTATAGTTGTCAACGAGCAGAGGATCACGAATGCGCTCACTCGACCTTTGAAGCTTTGTGAAGATCTTCAGCGCAGTGTTATCCTCCGCACAGAGCATGTTGTATACGACATTGTGTGCGCGCGCGTGGATAACGATTTTTATTCGTTCTCTACCCCTCTTTTTTTTATGTAAAAGTTATTTTTTTGTTATTCGAAAAAGCATTTAGTCCGCCCGGCTTTTCTGCCTTCCATTATATTGTGTACCGAGGAACGTTGAATGAGCTCGAGGGTGTACGTGTTTATTATACGTATAGACAGTATCTTTTTTTATCGCGTATGCATAAAATGGCAGTCGAGTCTTTGTAGCCGCAGTGAGAACGCCGCTCGCGATAATGATGATAATTTACGTGTGCCGCGCGCGCGCGCCCCGAGAGAAAGTGCTCGCGCGCGCATTATGAATGGCTCGAATGTCTCTGTCGTGTGTGTGTATAAACGCCACCAGAGCCTCTCTCATTCTCTTTCGCTCTATCTATGCATGTTTGTGTGTATATGTATAAGTAGCATGCAGATATAAAACCAGTGCAGCTATTTAAAAAAAAAGGAGTGTGTTGCACAGACACTGGCTGGTATAATGTGCATAAAGACCTCGCTATTACACTTGTTATACTTTTTGTTACGGCTCAATGCCACTTTTTCAGAGCAAATAGGCTGGAAGAGATTGACTGAAATTGGCCACTGCGGTAAATACCGAACGAACGAACGTACGAACGAAACGAGCTAGCGAGCGAACGAGCGTGCACATCACATCATACACACCGTATATATAGCTCAAACGAAATTCTCGAAAGCTCGGAGAGCCCGCGCGCGCGTTACTGCTTTTCTTCCACGTGAAAACTCGCGCGCGCGCGAGAGAGAGAGAGAGAGAGAGGGGCAGCAGAAAGAGCACGAGGCGGGAGTGCAGCGAGAGAATAAGCTCGCGCGCGCATGGCATCCAAAACTTCAATGGTATCTTTTTCAGAAAATGAAAGGTAAAAAGTATCATATTTCTGGGATGCAGCAGCTCGGCAGTAGCAGCAGCAAAGAAGAACTTGTCATTTTGACTGATTGCCGGGGCTCTCCAAGTTCTCGCGGGCAAATGGGATTCGTGTAACGCGCGCAACCCCCCCCCCCCCCCCCCCCCC